>NW_016825767.1:680184-735441 GCF_001698545.2 Rhinopithecus bieti | reverse complement strand
ACCCGATTTTCCAGGTGTTGTGTGTCTCAGTTCCCCTGGCTAGGAAAAGGGATTCCCTTCCCCCTTGCACTTCCCAGGTGAGGCAATGCCTCACCCTGCTTCAGCTCTCGCTGGTCGGGCTGCAGCAGCTGACCAGCACCAATTGTCCGGCACTCCCCAGTGAGATGACCCCAGTACCTCAGTTGAAAATGCAGAAATCACCGTTCTTCTGTGTCGCCCGCACTGGGAGTTGGAGACTGGAGCTGTTCCCATTCGGCCATCTTGCTCCGCCCCTCCGTGGGTCTCTTTTTTAACCTTCTTTCTTCAGATTGCGATGTTACCTCTATATTTAGAAGATTTCTTTCCGCTCCCTTTCACCTCATTTAACGTCTTTTCCCTTTCATTTCAGAAATGTACAGATAAACGCTTGAATAAATATGTATTTTCTGGAATTCCTCATTTAATATTTTTGAACAATGATTGACCACAGCTAACTAACACTGTGGAAAGTGAAACTACAGAAAAGGGGAAAACTACTGGATTAAGTTATTTTATAGGCATAGGTAGAAGTGCTTTAAAAACATCAAGGAGAAAGTAATTAATTAGGCTTGGGAAAGCTTTACCAAAAAAGGTGACACTGATTTCAACCTTGAAGGATGAATAAGTAGGAAGGTGTTCATTAGAGTAGGAAGAGAATGGCCAGGATATGTTGGATCAAGTTCCTGGCCATTGGCTGATGTTAATGCCAGTAATCATGCCCTTCTGTGATACATGTTTCTGACCTGTTTGGAGGCAGAGTCCTGGGCAAGGTGAGTGATCTGTATGAGCCTATAGGTAATTGATGTTCTCTCAACTTCTGGATCAGAAGGCCAAAATTATCCACCAAAATGGTATGCAAAGGTCACAAAATCCACGGTAGATTTACTTTCCTTCAAGTTTACCAGTGTAGCCTTCTATTTAAAGTTGCCAAATACATTACACATTTTATGAAAATACATACCTTTTCTTTTTAAATTGATTTATATTTTACTAACACACAGTTGTACATGTTTTTGCAGGGTATGTGATAATTTGATACATTCATATAATCAAATTTGGGTAACTGAGATACTTATCACCTTAAATATTTGTCTTTCCTTTACTCTAGAGACATTCAAATTGTTCTCTCCTAGCTCTTCAGAAATGTATAATTGATTAATATTAACTGTAGCCACTGTACTGATATTTGTGCCCATTAATCAATCAGTCTTCATTTTTCCCCTTTCCTCTACACTTCCGGGCCTCTGGTAAGCTCCAATCACTATCTTCACGAAATCCACGTTTTTTAAGCTCCCATATATAAGTAAGAACCTGCAATAGTCATCTTTTTGTGCCTAATTTCACTAAACATAAAGACTTCTGGTTCCAGCCATGGTGCTGAAAATGACAGGATTTCTTTTTTTTTTTTTTTTTTTTTTTTTTTTTGAGACAGAGTCTCTGTCAGCCAGGCTGGAGTGCAGTGTGGCGTGACCTCGGCTCACTGCAACCTCCACCTCCTAGGTTCAAGCAATTCTCCTGCCTCAGCCTTCAGAGAAGGTGGGACTACAGGCGTGTGCCACCACATCCAGATAATTTTTTGTATTTTAAGTAGAGACGGGGTTTCACCATGTTAGCCAGGATGGTCTCAATCTCCTGACCTCATGATCTGCCCACCTCAGCCTCCCAAAGTGCTGGAATTACTGGCGTGAGCCACCGAGCCCGGCTGGATTTCATTCTTTTTAAGACTGAATAATGTTCCATTTATAGGTATACATTTTCTTTATCCATTCATTCATTGATGGACACTTAGGTTGATTCCATATTTTGGCTGTTGTGACTAGTGCTGGAGTAAACATGGAGTGCTGATATCTCTGATAAGTTGATTTTTCTTTTGGATACACATCCAGTAGTGAAACTACATATGGTAGTTCTATTTTTAGCTTTTGGATAAACCTCCATAGTCCTTTCATAGTGACTCTACTAATTTACACTCCCACCTACAGTACATATGGTTCCCCTTTCTCCATACCTCACCAGCATCCATTTTTCCCTGTCTTTTTGATAAAGCCATCTAAACTGGGATAACATATCTCATTGTTTTTGATTAGCATTTCTCTGATGATTAGTGATGTTGGGCATTTTTAAATATACCTATTGGCCATTTGTATGCCTTATTTTGATTCATTTTATTTATTTATTTCGAGATGGAGTCTCACTCTGTTGCCCAGGCTGGAGTGCAATGGCATGATCTTTGCTCACTGCATCGTCTGCCTCCCGGGTTCAAGTGATTCCCGGGTTGAAGTGATTCTTCTGCCTCAGCCTCCCAAGTAACTGGGATTACAGGCGCATGCCACCATGCCCGGCTAATTTTTGTATTTTTGTAGAGATGGGGTTTCACCATGTTGGCCAGGCTGGTCTTGAACTCCTGATCTCAGGTGATCTGCCTGCCTCAGTCTCCCAAAGTGCTGGGATTACAGGCGTGAACCACAGTGCCCAGCTGTGCCCTTTTTAAATCAGAATTTTTGTGTATGTGCTACTAAGTTGTCTGGGCTCCTTATATATTCTGGTTACTTATCCCTTGTTGGTGGATAGTTTGCAAATATTTTCTCTCATTCTGTAGGTTGTCTCTTCACTTTGATTCTTTCCCTTTGCTGTGCAAAAGCTTTCGGGCTGGATGTAATCCTATTTGCCTATTTTTGCTGTTGTTGCCTGTGCTTTTCATGTCTCATACAAAAATGTTTTGCCCAGACCAATGTCCTGAAGCATTTCCCCAAAGTTTTCTTTCAGGAGTTTCATAGCATCAGGCTTATACTTGAGTCTTTTATACATTTTTATTTGATATTGGTATATGGCGAAAGATGGGGTCTAGCTTCATTATTCTGTATATGGTTATCCAGTTTTCCCAGCACAATTTGCTGAAGAGACTGTCCTTTCCCCATTGTATGTTTCGGTGCTTTTGTTGAAAATGAGTTGGCTCTAAATGCTTGGATTTAAAACTGAGTCCTCTATTCTCTTCCATTGGTCTAGGTATCTGTTTTTATACCAGTACCATGCTGATTTGGTTACTATGGCTTTATAGTCTAATTTGAAGTCAAGGTAGTGGGCTGCCTCCAGCATTGTTCTTTCTGCTCAGAATTGCTTTGGCTATATGGGGTCTTTGGGGGTTCCATATATATTTTATGATATTTTTTCTATTTCTGTGAAGAATATCATTGGTATTTTGATAGGGATTGAATCGAATCTGTGAACTGCTTGTCATAACAATATTAATTCTTCAAACTCATAAGCATGGAATATCTTTTCATTTTTTTGTGCCCTCTTCAATTTCGTTCATCAGTGTTTTATAGTTTTCCCTGTAGAGATCTTTCACATATTTGATTCAATTGATTCCTAGGTAACATATCATTTGTGACCAAAAGCAACAAATCTAATTTTAAAATCAAACCTTAGTAAAATTACCTTAGCAGTATCTTACTACATTCATTCTTAGATCCTCCAACAGCTTATGCTAAACATAATTTTACCTTGGTGCCAAGGGCTTCTTTGGTTGTTTGGCTGTTTTCTTTTTCCCCTCAACTAATGCTAGGAAGTTGTCTGTTATGTAATTTTGCTTTTAATTATTAATTGATATTTTATCATTTTATATAGCATATTTGTAAAAATGTTTTTAATCAACCAATTTAGGTAAGGTTATTCTTTTCCCCAAAATGAACACCGTTTTGCTGTATACACTATTTATTCAACAAACATAGATTGAGGACCTACTTGGTACTCTAGGGTATATGAAAATGAGTATGACAGAACCCCTAGACTTCAGAATATTTAGTGGTATGTACATTATTTATTTGAACCTATTTAGAAAATATGTAAAGTTAAAAATGTGTATAAATTACCATATAATTTCAGATGAAAAACAGACTTCTTATTGTTTGTGGGGAAGTCCAGGAAGGTTTCCTGAAGGAAGTATCATATGACCTGAGCTTAAGTGTTAGATAGACATTGAACATGTGGGAATGGAAGTTATTCTAGGCAAAGAGAAAAATGTGAGGAAAGTCATATAGGTAAAAAGATGTAGACAGCCAGATTAGAGAATCAACAGAAGTTAAGTCCTTTGAGGACATGGCCATAAAGAAAATTATGGATGATAGAAATAAACTTTTCTAGTTTTTTTAAAGGCAGTAAATAGCTAAAATAAATGTGAAGATTTGACTTTGGATCTTGTAAATTTTGATCCCGTATCTTCAAATTTTACTACATCAGATACATTCAAACAATGTTTATACTGGATCTGTATCTCCTATGAAAAAGGGAGCATTTAAATGACGTTCAGAATCAAGTAACATTCAAGAATATAACTCATTCACTATCCTCAGCAATGGAGATGTTATCTCAGATATGAAACCTGAAGTGAAATAAGCCGCTAAATTTTAAAAAAGATAACCAGTTCTTTCAGGCTAAGAAAACTGAAGGCCAAAATGTGTTACTTTTTAACTTGCAGCTACAGTTGAAGCAGAAAGAAATGACAGCACATTAGTCATATTATGTAGTAAAATAATGGCCCTAGGGTGGGGTCATTATAAATGATGACATCTTTGGAATTCTTTGACTAGTGCTGTAAATTATCTCTATGCTGTACTAAGTAAGTGTTAGAGTATAATATTTTTTATATCTCTGGATTGCAAGGGATTAGCAATAGCTTTACAAAGCAACGAATTTAGGAAGAGTTAAAATGAAGAGCGACTGAAGTTACTTCACCGCTGCTCATGATATTAAACTTGGCAGAGGCAGTAAAGAATTTCAGGCAGGTATACTGGCACAGATCTTTAAAATCCAATTTGTAACACATATCCAAAGACACTCAAAAAGACATTTTTTAAAAAGACAAGAAATGCAATAGAGGAAATGAAACATTTCTAAGTAACACAATTAGAAAGTAAGAAGATAGAATATTTCTAAAAGTGATCACAGAGATTACAGAGTCTGTCAGGGAAAAACATCTTCAATTTGGAAGTAAACAGCTGCAGAATGAAAATAATAAAATTCAAGCAAATAATTTTATTAGTGTGGCCATAAAGAGTCTATGTTTTTTACAAAGATTTTAAGCCCTAGAATAAATTCTATAGACTTGTATTTTCCTTTTTTTTTAACCAAAATCAACAACGTTCTGGATTTCTTCTTCATGCAAGGCTAACATCTATCTGTTAGAAATCCAGAATAAAAAAGAAAATCCATTCCAAGTTATCTGGATTAATAATTTTACAAGTTTATGAATTTTTGTACCAAACTAAAAGAAATGAAAAGGTTAAAGAGGTAGCATAGACAAGATTCTTACACATTTGTACTGCAATGCTGGCAACAGTGGCCTCTGAGAGATATAACAGCTTTATAAAGCTTAGTAATGCCCACACTGACGGCATTTTAAAAATATGTCATCAGTCCAAAGAATGTAAGTTGGCTGGCTATTGTCAACAGATTGCAGAATAAAGAGAGATGGAAATAACTCAAACCAAACACAAGATTGCATTTAATTATGTGAGGCATTATTTGAAGGGCTCTGATTTTGTGTGTCTGCAAATCCTTTCAGTTTAACCAAAGCATAACAACAAATACCTGAAACTTACCTGAAAATATTACTGACTTTGAAATATTTTTAAATTAAAGATGGGCAATGAGATGTTTTAAGAATGTAAAAATGGTGGATAGCTTGTGTGCTTACAAATGAATTTTTAAGTTATATATTCTAAAAGGTGGTTATTTTCTCTGATCTGTTGCTGCCAAAACCCATTCAAACTCATTTGGCAACAATGTTTATGATGCTAAAATGGCTCCTTTATTGTGACCCACGGTATGCAAGACTGATTATGTACACTCTGTCTAGATTTTGGGGTGGCATTTCCCATGTCACTTTGCCATCCTAGATTCTGTTGAAAAGGGGAAAAAAACGAACCCAAGTTTTTCCCATTTTGAAGACTAATCCCTTTCCCTTTAAAGTAATTTACTTCGTTTTCTTAGGATATTATGCTTTGCAGCAGTCCATATAAGGACAGTTTCACTTTTTAAAAAGTTTAAACTTAAAACCTATGTATTTAAGTTTTCAGACCAATTTGAAGTTCCACTAGAGAAAAACAATCATTTAAAGGTAAGAACTAATGTTGCACTAATATTTAATATCCTGCTTGTAAGTATAAGACAATAGTGTGGGGTAGCTATGTGGACAGCCATAGGGAAAGAAAAAACAAACCATCCTTAAAACATTACCTACCATGTCAGCAACAGTTTTTTATTTCATATTAAGCTCTCAGAACCTGAAAATCCAAATGTCTTAGCATTTGGTTTTACAAAAAACCACAGACTAAATGGCTTAAATAACAGGAATGTATCTCATAGTTCTAGAGGCTGGGAAGTCCAAGATCAAGGTGCTAGCACACTTAGTTCTTGGTGAGGGCTCTCTTCTTGCCTTGCAGACTACTTCTACTGTATCTTCACACGGCAGAGAAGAAGCTCTAGTGTCTCTTTTCCTTTTTTGAGATGGAGTCTCACTCTGTTGCCCAGGCTGGAGTGCAGTGGTGTGATCTTGGCTCACTACAACGTCCACCTCCTGGGTTCAACAGATTCTCTTGCCTCCACCTCCCAAGTAGCTGAGACTACAGGTGCATGCCACCACGCCCAGCTAATTTTTTGTATTTTTAGTAGAGATGGGGTTTCACTATGTTGGCCAGGCTGGTCTTGAACTCCTGACCTTGTGATTTGCCCGCCTTGACCTCCCAAAGTGCTAAGATTACAGGCGTGAGCCACTGAGCCTGGCCTCTTCCTTTTCTTATAAGGACACTAATCTCATCATGGGGGCTCTACCCTCACAACCTCATCTAAGCCTCATCACCTCCCAGAGACCCCAATTCCTAATATCATCACATTGGGAGTTAGGGCTTCTATATATGAATTATGGAAAGACGTCAATATTTAACACCAAGTATACAAACTTTGAAGTTCTCTTAATTTCTTTATTCTCCAACTTTACTGTATTCCAATTCTTTCAAGTCTAAGGTATATCTGAATTTTATGTATTACATATAAACAGAACTTTTAGTTGAATAAAATAGGGGATACTTTTGGGAAAACAAAACATAACATTATTAAAAACTCATTATAAATAAATGCAGCAGGTTAATATAGTTTAGAATACAATTACATAAAAGTATTCGTCTTCAAAAACATTTTCCAAACCTTTCTTCTAATTTTTTGACACAGAGAGGGCAAATGAAGAAACTGAACAGTCTTTGCTAATCATTTGAAAAGATTATTTTTTTGAGAAAATAGAGAATTTTAACAGATTCGTTAAAAATTGTAATATAAACCTGCCTATCATATGCCTAAAAACATGAAATCTAAGAGTCAACTATTATTACTTTTAACACTATATTGTCTTCAATTCTTAGGATATGTACTAATTTCCAGATGAGTGACTTGATTAGACAGGGATGACACTGAATCTGAGGATTTACTGATAGCAAAAAACAAAGCTTTAATATTGGGAGAATTCTGTGCTTCATATCAGCAGTAGCCTTATATTAGCAGACAAAGTACTACTATAATCACTTTATTAATTTGTCAGAATAAACATTCAGAATTATATGGGAGTCACGTCTTAATGTATTTATAACCATTTTCAGGGCCTAGGATAGCATAACAGAAAGTAGAAAGTGAGAAGAATCAGTGTAACATTGCTTCTGAGCAGCGTCAAAACTTTTGCCCCTTTTCCTAAAGAAAACTTAGTAATTCCTTTCTATTTATTACACTTCTTTCCTTCGTTTTTTCTGTATCGTTCTTTATTTCCTTCTTTCTCTCTACCGTACAGACAGGCTGGTATTTTTTTTTAATTTCAAAAGCTAAGTACAAACAGTTCAAAGCAAGCTGGGAAAAATATCTTAACAATAGGGCCATATTTTAAAAGAAAGTATATAAATGTGCTTTAGTAATTTATTTTTAAATTTTATTTAACAAGCATTTATTGTACCTAATACTTTCCAGGTACTCTTCTGTTTTTAAAATATTGACTTACTTAACCTTAACAACCTGTGAGGCAGATATTACTATTAGATCATCCCCAATTTATAGATAAGGAAACTGAGGCATAGAGAGGTATGTACCTTGCAGGTAGCTTGCTCACAGTCACAGAACGAGCAAGTGATGGAAAGAAAGATAATGAATGAAAAAAACCTTGGGAAAAACTGGAAACTATTTTTTTCCTCTTAAAGTATTACTTTGTTTCTGTTCTATAAATGAGATTACATTTCCACCTTTATTACAAAACGACTTTTACATTTGGCTTTTACAATCTTAAATGGTTTTATTCTCATGAAATAGTTTATTAGTTTAAATTATATGGCAGCTTACTCCCTTGTGCTTCTCTGTCATTGCCCTTGAGAATGTTCTGATGCACAGAGAAGGAAACTTTGAGCCAAGCTCCTACCACTGTACTCCAGTCTGGCCGACAGAGTGAGACTCCACCTCAAAAAAATAGAAAAAGTTTGTCTCTTGTAGACAGCAGATAGTTGGATCTTGTTTGCTTTTCTAAATCCAGCCTGACAATCTCTGGCTTTTGGTTGGAGATTTAATCTATTTACTCGTAATGAAATTACATTTTAAGTGTCCCTAATCTGAAAATCCAAAATTGAAATTCCCCCAAATCCAAAACTTTCTGAGTGCTGACATGAAGTCACAAGTTGAAAATTCCACACTTGACCTCATGTGATGGATCACAGTCAAAATGCAGATACACAACACAGTTTACTTAATGTCTCCAAAGAGACCCTCCCAGCCCCCTTCAGCTGTGAAATATCTTTTCCACATATGCCCCAGATTTCCTCATGCAGGTGCACCCACAAAGGGTAATAAAATGGCATACGTCAGGCAAGACACACCAATGGCAGGTTATGCCCTACATGCCGTAATGCCCTACATGAGGCCAAGACCTACATGTCTTACTCATGATGTTGCTTTGTTTTGCTTATTCTCTTCTCTGTGGTATATTGTTAAGAATGTAAAAAGATCTGCAGATACCCTTATGAGTAACAGTAGTAAAGAAAAGAGGAAGCATTTATACATATCTATGGCACAGAAAGTCAAGCTATTGAAGAAACTGGACGGTGGTGGTATAAGTGGAAAATGTCTTACTGAAGAGTATAGTGTTGGAGTGACCATGATATATGACCTGAAGAAAGAGAAGGATACACTGTTGAAGTTCTGTGCTGAAAGTGATGAACAGAAGTTAATGAAAAATAGAAAAGCAATGCATGGAGTGAAATATGAAGTCCTTGAATGTGTATTAAAAGAATGGAACCACCAGTGTCACTGTGAATACATGCCACTTCATGGTATGCTGAACATGAAACTTGCAAAAATCTATCACGATGAACTGAAAATGGAAGGTAACCGTGAATATTCAGAAGGCTAGTTGCAGAAATTTAAGAAAGAGCACAACATTAAGGTTTTAAAGGTTTGTAGTAATAAACCATCTCCTGATCATGAAGCAAGGTAGAAATTCACTGATGAGGTTACCAAGGTCATCACTGATGAAACTCTGATACCAGGACAGGTCTGTAATGCTGATGAAACATGACTGTTTTGGCATTATTGCACCAGAAAAACACTGACTACAGTTGGTGAGACAGCTTCAATAGGAATTAAGGATGCTAAGGACAGAATAACTGTTCCGGGATGTGCAAAGGCAGCAGGCATATGTAAAGGTAACCTTGCTATGACAGACAAAAGCTTACATCCTTCTTGTTTTCAAGGAGTAAATTTCTTACCAGTAAATTATTATGCTAATAAAAAGGCCTAGAGCATCAGGGATATCTTTTGTGATTGGTTTCACAAACATTTGGTACTAGTGGCTCTGCTCACTGTAGGGAATCTAGACTGAATGATTAATGACTGCAACATTTTGGTACTGCTTGATAAGGATTCTGCTCATCATCCAGCAGAAATTCTCATCAAAAATGTTTAGGTCATGTATTTCACCCTAACTGTGATGTCATTAATTCATCCATGTGAATCAGGCATCACATATTCTGCATGAGTCCACTCCACAGAAATGGTTTCAGTCCATTTCATCAAACTGCTATGCTGTGTCAATAAGCTTTCTATGCACTATTCCACTTTTAAGAACTGATGGCCCTTGTACATTTGGGTTTTTTTCAACCAACGGTTGCATGCTAAGAACATCTTCCAAATTCTGTTACAAGACTGAAGAGGAACTTGGTCAGTTTTTCAGGAGTTTGCCATGTCCTCTTGTTCTCGTTTCTGTTTTCTTCCTCCAAAAAAAATTACTTCCCCTACTTTTGGCTCATTTATTTTTCTATGGTATATCACCGGCTGGTATTGGAGTTGTTTTAAATTTTTCCTTCACCTAGCATTACTTATCAACATGATAGTTACATTCCCAAAAACTATATTGTAGAAGAAAGCAGGGATGAAATATTGAAAACCTGACAGGAAAAGCAGGTTTAGGAGATCAGAGTTATAGTGAATCTAAAACAAAGGCTGATGGCTCATTAAATAAATCAACTAATGGCATTTTAAGTATTTTAAATAGAAAAAATTGGCATTGTTCAATAACTAGTATTCCTTCTTCCTAACAAACTTTTATTTCCTTAACCTACTAATCACTTAAGATTCTTGTGAATATGTTTTGCTTCTTATAAATAAAATAAGAAATATTTTTTCTTGGATCCTCATGAAATGAACAGTGCTTTTATTAGTCAGTCACCTTATTTAGCTTAGCAAAATTGAAGAAGAAATGCCAGTGCACTGTGATATATTCTTAAAATCCTTCCAAATGCATTGTTGTATTATTTTTCTTTTTTTCTTTTTTTTGAGATGGAATCTCGCTCTGTTGCCCAGGCTAGAGTGCAGTGGCATGATCTCGGATCACTGCACGCTCCGCCTCCCGGGTTCATACCATTCTCCTGCCTCAGCCTCCCGAGTAGCTGGGACTACAAGCGTCCGCCACCGTGCCCAGCTCATTTTTTGTATTTTAAGTAGAGACGGGGTTTCACCGTGTTAGCCAGGATGGTCTCGATCTCCTGACCTCATGATCCGCCTGCCTCGGCCTCCCAAAGTGCTGGGGTTACAGGCGTGAGCCACTGCGCCTGGCTGGACTAAATGCATTGTTTTCATTCAAAACAACTTAATGCCAAGGCATAAATGACCACAGCAGAACACTGATCTACCCTAAAGCTTTCACATTCCAATTGCTTTCCTTTGGCTTATTTTGTCTCAGTTTTCTATATTTCTCTCAAGGTTACATTACAAAATTATCTACATATACTTGCTTTTCCATATATTTTACCTCCTCTTCTCAGGGCCCTATGTTTTGTTGTAATTTTAAAAATTATCTTTAAGAAAAATTACCCATATTTTCACAAACATAGTATCCTAAATTCCCACATTTGTGAAAAAAGTACAAATATGTAAATACACATATGTAAAATTTTGTACAGTAGGAATGTTTATTGGGGAGACATTACTGAAACTGACACAAAGTGTTTAATAGAAATTCGCTTAAAAGGATCAAATTTCATTTGGCATAGGAACATATTTAAAACAGTGGGGTTGACACAATAGATACATCTGTGTAACCCAACCATCAAGGCTGACAAACTAAATCTACTTGTTTAGTAAAGTTAATGACTAATTCTGATCAGTATATGGCCAAAAGAATAAGTAAACACTATATCATAAGAGCTGAAAAACACCTGCTGGGAAATGACTATTTTTGTCAATACTTAAAAGCCATATAAATGTATTATTATATTTTTATCTTTTCTAAAGTATTATAATTGGCAGGGCTCAAGTTAGTAAACTTAAATATATTTCAACATTTTATTAAACATTTAAAATATTTTATCCATATCAAGCATCAGGGGCTTAAAATGAGCTATTCCAAAAAATGTATTAACTTGAAGAAATGCGAAAGACTGAAAAAACCTGGCATCTTCTAAAGGGTAAAATTAGTATATTTGTTTAAACTATTTTGTCCTTAATTTTAGTCATTTCTAATTTAACAGCTAAAGAACAATTACTTTATAATAATTGAAATATTTGGTATACTTGGTATTACAGCACCCTCTATCACATGATCATATACAGAATACATTTCTATGAACTGGCTGCTTTAATCTGTGAAATTTCATTTACGTAGTTCTCTACTGGTTCTAGGGTTTAGTTTACTACTTCCCATCCATGGAGTCAAAAGGACTACTAACTTGTGCAGGCTTAGTATCACCAGTATAATTTAGTACCGCCTCTCTACTGCAATAGCAAAAAGCATTATTGACAAAGCAATCCTGCACTCTAAATTATTCCAGGTGTAGTCCTAGTACCAATAGCATCAGAATCACCTGAGATTTTATTAGAGCTACACTTATTCAGCTCTATCCCCAGACCTTCCCTCCCAGTTATAACTTCTGGGGTTGAGGCCCAGCAATCTGTTTTAACAAGCCTTCTAGAGAATCTGGATGCGTGCTCAAGTTTGAGAACCACTACTATAGGAGAAACAATCAAAGAGCGAAGTTAACATGTGCTATCTAAAATCTAAAGGAAATTTGTTTCACTGTATATTTTGACATCCACAGCACCATTC
Organism: Rhinopithecus bieti; assembly: GCF_001698545.2. Lineage (NCBI taxonomy): Eukaryota > Metazoa > Chordata > Mammalia > Primates > Cercopithecidae > Rhinopithecus > Rhinopithecus bieti. The sequence goes on along the minus strand of NW_016825767.1, from coordinate 722,801 downwards.
CAATGAAACACTGAAAACAACAGTACTCCAAGCTTACAGGAAAATCTAGGTTTACAAAAAACTCATTAAAGGAAAATGTGTTGATTTTGCTAACTTTGGGGGAATTATTTTTCCTTTCTGATTATCTAAAAGAAACATGACATGCAAACGAATCTACATTCAGTCTGAGCATTTCGGAGGCTACCTTTCTGAAATTTCCATGGCCTATTTTAAAGCAAATTACTACATTCTGCTTCTCGATGGGTTCCTGACACATACACAGCAAGCATTTACAATAGCGCTTTAATAGAGGAAAGGAAACAAAAGCTTTTACAGCAGAGGCCAATGTAAGCCACAAAGCTCGTGCCATCTTCCTACCAGGCAATTAATACAGGGTCCCAGTCCTCACAGATTAAAGAACTGATATGGGGAAGACTGGGAATGACCCAGCAATAACGCATAAGGAAGCAAAAAATAAAAGGAAACCATTTCTTCTGGACTTAAAACTAGAGAAAGAACCTAGTTTCCGCTCCATTTTGCGTTTGTAAAGCTCCTCCTACAAGCAGCTTCCGCTTCAGAGTCGCCGCAAAGTCCCTACCGCGCGGAAACTCGGCGGGGCGGAGACTCCGGTCCCTCCCCGTCCAGGGAGGGAGAAAGAAAAGCAGGGGCCGCGGTTTCTCTGGAAGGTTCCGAGAGAACAGCGCATGCCACCTCACGGGTGGCGGGAGACTGGGCACCAGATGGCGCTGCCGCACCGAGAGCCAGAGCCTCGGCCGCTGGGCAGACGGGAAGAGGCGTCACCGGATCCCTTCCTTTGCGCTCGTTGCCGGAAATGCGCGCCGCAACCAGCCTCTGGTCCCGGATATTAAGACTTCTGGAGGGTTCCCGCGTGAGGGCGGGGCCAGAACCGGAACCGAACAGCTACCGACGGGCCTCGGAGCGGAAGCCCGGGGCGACGCCAGCGGGCCCTAGTTGCTGGTGCGCGCGCCTCGTCTTGGCGGGAGCGCGAGGGGCGGGGTCTTGCCATGCGCTTGCGCACTTTGGGGACGTAGGTGCCGCCGGCGTGTACGTCTTTTTCTATCTTTGCACGTTTGCTAGGCGGGTAAGGCGGCAATGGTGGCGTAATGGGTTTTGTTTTTAATCCCGCCCACGGGGTTTGGGGTTCTGGCTGTGCGTCAGGTTTCTGGAAGGCTTTGTGGAAAGTTAATGGTATAAGAGGCAAAACTGGATCTGTACTTTTTTCTTAGTCTTTAGCGATCCAAGTGCAGTCTGGGTGCGGTCTCAGTACGACGGACCAGCCTTCCCCTCTAAATCTTAGTGTACCGGCTTGATCCCCGGGTTCATCTTTAAGTGTTTATTCTGAGAAGGTAGGGGTGTCACAAGGAATAAAAAGGGCACACAGACAAATAGACTATTCGTGTGGAACCAAAAAGATTTTAAAATTATTTAAGAAAGCATGTCTTCGTGATTTTAAACTTTTGAGCAAACGATTTTCTTAGGGAGTTGTGTTAGTTTTTAATTTTTGTCAATACACAGTTTTATATTCTGTGTTTTGTGGTGTGGCCTTGGTCTTTCATCAAATTTTAACCAAAGGAAAACCTCTTGTGCAGATGTGTTCCAAAGGAAAATTTTGTCACGTTTTCACTTTTAAATTTTAGAGGACCATAGTAGTTTCTGAAAGTGCGTGGGCTTTGTTTTTAGATACTGCAAGGAAACAACCAAGTGTGTTGCAGAAATAAAATCTGGATGAGTCTGCATCCGCCCTGTTTAATTTTAAACTAATTCTAAAAATGTCAGCTGTGCAAAGTGCTCAGTTCTCCTGGAAAATTTCTTCAGCCTTGGTAAACACTTTTATCTGGATTTCAGAGCTCTTTGCAGTCCATGGCCTATATAAAAACAATACTTGTAAAAGTCAGAGGGAAAGGAATACAGGTATTCAAGTAGATGTTTTGAAAGAAACAGCAGTGGAGCAGAGGATATAAGAAAGATTGTCCGAAATTGCCAAATAAGTGTATTTCATTATTTTTTGCTAAAACCTTTAGATAACCTTGGTAGTTGGTAGTGGAAAGAACGCTGCTGTGACGTGAGGAGTACCGTGGCATCTGTTTATGTAAAAGCTAAGGGGATATTGCAATATCATTAAAGATTGGTCAGAAATAGGGCAAGAAGGAGGCAAGATATCCGAAGGGGAAGAAAAGGGGAAAATGTTGGAAGATACTAGAAAACGTGAAAGAGGTCAGAGCTGAAGCTGTAATAGATCTTGAAAGAGTGATCTGTAAGATTGCAAAATAGCTTTTAGACCCTAAAATCAAATGTGTGGAATAAAGAATCAGTTTATTTCATCATTGCATACTTCAGCTTTGGCCATACCCCATTGAGTTGCTTTTTTTTCGACTTTCCCATCTTTATATCGTATATAAACAGCCTTAAATTGAGGGATTGCTTCATTTTGCTACCATTATACTATTAAGTTACACTAACATAGCTCTTCACAGTTTAAAGAATACATATATATTCAGAAATAGTGGCATTGACTCCTTTGCAAATATCTTCAACTCTTACCCCTCACTTTTAGCACTTGCCCGGCAAAACTCAAACCATGGATGAACCCCTGCGTGCGTTTATCTTTTCTGAGCTTGGGCCCAGCCTGATAACTGTTGGGTGGACTAGTGTGATCTCACACCTAAATTGGCTCTGCATATTGATCAGCTCTCCTACTCCTTTGCTCTACTGACTTTACCCTTTCCTTCTGTAATCCAAATATCTCATTCTTTTCCCTCCTCAAATTATCAACTTCCTCCTCAACTAATGACTTTGCCTCACACTTTATTGAAAAAAGAATTGTGAGCATAAGCCAAGAATTTTCGTGTATACCCACCATCAAATCTATTTGTGTCTGCACTCATCAAACATCCTTGTATAGTAGTCCCCTTTATACATGGTTTTGCTTTCCATAGTTTCAGTTACCCACTGTCAACCAAGGTCCAAAAATATTCAATGGTAAATTTCAGAAATATAAATTTTAAATTGCTAGAAGTTGTAAGTAGTATGATGAAATCTCATGCTGCCCCTCTCTGTGCCTCCCAGAGCATGTGTCCTCCCTTTGTTCAGCATCCACTATCACGGTTATCACCTATCACCATATCAATGAGCTTGGATTCAAGTAACCTTTATTTTCCTTAATAATGTCTCCAAGGCCCAATAGTAGTGATTCTGGCAATTTTGATATGCCAAAAGAAGCCTTAAAGTGCTGCTTATAAGTGGAAAGGTGAAAGTTCTCGACTTAAAGAATCACCCAAGGTCACTAGGAACCAAGTGGTTGGTAAGAATTAGTCTTCTGTCTGTGAAATTATGAAGAAATAAAAAGAAATTCGTGCAGAATATATTTAGGGTAGGGTATTCTCTGAAGTTTCAGGCATCCACTAGGTGCTCGGAACATACCCCTGAGGCTAAGGGGGAACTACTATAGTTTAAAAGGGTGACAGGTCTTTTTATCAAATGCCAACACTTGCTACTCTTAGTGTTTAGTTTTAGCCATTAAGTGGGTATAAGATTCAAAACTTTTGCCCATTTTAAAACTAAGTTGTTTGTAATTGAGTGGTAGGAGTTATTTACATACTATGCGTATGCCTTTTTTGTCAGAAGTATACGTCGTGAATATTTTTCTCCCAGTCTGTGGCCTGCTTTTTCATGTTCTTAATAGTATCTTTTAAAGAGCAGCTTTTGTTTGTAAGTTGTATTTTCTAGGGATTTGTACATATCCAAATATTCATTAGCATAAAGCTGTTCATAAAATCTTCTCATTTCTAAGATTCACAATATATCTTATTTATGTTTATGATCTGCTTAATTTTTAGTATGGCACAATAATGGTTGATAGTCGTATTTTCAAAATGGAAATCCTGTTATTCTAGTAGCATTCGTTAAAATATCATTTTCTTCATTGAATTACCTTGGCATCTTTATTAAAAATCTCCCGATCTTCTGAATTTCTATTCTATTCAATTCTGTGGATAAATATGTCCATTCTTAACCCAGTCCCTCACTGTATTGATTACTGTAGCTTTATACGTCTTGAAATCAGATAGTGGAAGTATTTTTTTCCTCAAAATTACTTTGACCATTCTAAGCCCTTTGCATTTTAATATAAATTTTTAAATTGTCATTTCAATTTCTAAAAACGTCTGCTGGGATTTTGAATGGGATTCTGTTAAATTTATTCATCAACTTGGAGAGAACTGACATCTTAAAAATACTAAGTTTTCCAATCTATGAACATGGCATATGTCTCCTTTTATTTTGATCTTTAATTTCTGTTTGTAATTTTCAGCATACAGGTATTGAACATACATTGTTAAGTTTCTTCCTACACATTTCGTGGTTTTTATTCTAAGTGTATTTTTTTAGTTTAAGTTTTCAGTTTGTTGAATCATTTTATTTCAGTTCTACAATTTTCTTATGTATAGATTCTACATCTCTAGTATTAATAAATTCAAGGCCGGATGCAGTGCTCACGCCTATAATCCTAGCACTTTGGGAGGCTGAGGTGGGCGGATCACAAGGTTAGGAGATTGAGACCATCCTGGCTAACACGGTGAAACCCCATCTCTACTAAAAATACAAAAAATCAGCCCACCGTGGTATTGGGCACCTGTAGTCCCAGCTACTCGGGAGACTGAGGCAGGAGAATGGCATGAACCAGGAGGGCGGAGCTTGCAGTGAGACAAGATTGTATTACATGGCACTGGCAAGCTGTGGCGACAGAGCGAGAACTCGTCTCAATAAAAAAATAAAAAAAGAAATTCGATAGTTTGTGCCCATTAACTCCAATATTTGGATCATCTGTGGATCTTGTTTCTATTATCTTTTACTTCTGTTTCCTGGTATGCCCAGAAATTCTTTATGAAATGCTGTCTTTGTTTATGAAAAAAAAAAATTACTGGGCTCTGAGTGGTGTTTTTTCTTCTATAAAGGGTTTACTTTTGCTTCTGTTAGGAAGCTAGGCTAAGGGCAGAGCGCCTTAATCTAACTTAATCTAATATGGAAGTGAGATTATTTCAAACTGGTTTTCAGACTTTGTTAGGTCTGGCCTATTTCAGGTCCATTCTTACTCTTGGGGGTGGTCCTTTCTGTGTCCCAGCTAAAAGCCGAGGTGTCAGGCCTTCCCTCTTTGGTGGGCCCTGAACTCCCATTTTTATTTTCTCAGTTCGTGGACTCCTGAAAGGAAGCTCTTCTCAGCTTCTCTGCTTCTTAGTTGCCATTATCTGTGTAACTTCTCAGCCTTTGAAACAACTTCCAAATTGTTGAATAAGGTAAGGGGAAAAAGTGAGTCAAATATGGGCAGACTTCTCTGCACCCTTCTTTGGGATCTTGCCCTCTCAAGATCCTTTTTGTATTTTACTCAGATTTCCCTAGTTCTTCACAGTTCAGAGGTGGGGTCTGTTTTTTTAAAAAATCCTCATAATCTGAGAGTCTTGATGATAATAAAGATAGGCTCTTTTTTCTGAACTAGTGTCACTAGTTTTTGTTTCTAAACATCAGAAACAACACAGAAGACATGGAAGTGACTTTCCGTCTTACTTGGAGGTGTTTGTGGGACCTCCTGGTGGTGATAGCCCCTTGACACAGATAGGTTCCTAGGCAATGCCCTAGTTCTCTTTAGAGTTGGCCTGACTCTGTCTTCTGTATGGGGAAGCACCCTCTGTTCCTTTTGCTGAGAGATCAGGATAGTTCTGTTTCCAGGCAAGCCAAACATGACTATGCTGTAGCTGTAAGTTCAGTCTGTCACCTTTGGTGCTCTTAAAATACAAGCATATGTTCTAGTCAGACAAGAAGAAATACATCTTTTCTTTTCTTTTCCTGTTTTTTTTTTTTTTTTTTTTTTTTTTTTTTGGTGCCAGTAAAGAAATACACACTTCCCAGCCCGAGAGTGGATTTGATTTTTTTACCATAATTTCAAGGAATGATTATAGAAAACCTTGCCCACAGGTGTGTGAGTGTACTGCAGAAAGATCGAATGATCAGAATTTAATCCAAGACCCCTCACTTTCTACATGGGTTTAATTGAGCAAGTTATTTAACTTTTCTGAGCCTCAGTTTCCCTAAAGTGTCAAATAAAATACCTACTTGCCAAGATTGGGTTTTTAAAAGTTTGTTTGTAAAATGTCTGATACATCATGGGTTCTTTATTGTTTTTAAAATTATACGAAAAACAGTTTTAACTTCAAGGGGCAATGATAGTCATAACTTGTCTGCATAGCAGCAGTATTTAGGAAGCCACAACATTTCCAGATTTCTGCTCATCACTTAGTTTGTTTTATTCAGTAAACATTGACTGGACTCCCACTAAGTGTTGAACGCTGCACTAGGATGCAAAACCAGTGAAACAATAACCTGTCTCACAGCTATGTAAACAACTTACTCATTTTATTGAAAGCCATGATCAGAAGAACTGTTCTGAAAGTTTTCTCATCTGTAGTGTTCAAGTCGTGGTATTTGCTCTCTTGCTGCTATTTAATGAATCCTGAAATTGTTTTTATAACCTAAAATAAAATTTTTACTATGATAAAATAACCTAAAAGAAAATCTGATTAAAAAGTTTATTTAATGTGAAATAAAATTTAATATAAAGCAGCTCTAATATGAATAGTAAGGGAATTTTGTTACTAACAAACCAATAGAACAATATAATGAGGCAGTTTCGCTAAGACTGTATGACAAAATGGAACCTGAACTCGGCTCCAGTGTATTAATATTTATTTAGTGTGACTTTTACAGAGATTGGAGGATAGGCTGTCATCAGACATCACAGGGAAGTTCTGTTTCATAAGCTGGCAGAAGCAATTTCTTCTTTCTTTAAAGAGGAAAAGCGCGTTTTATAGTTGCATGTCGTTAAAAGAGGTATCTACCAGGTTTTCCCTTTTAATCCTGCTTTTCAGATTGTGCTAGCCCAGAGAGAGTTGTAAACCCCTTGAATATAAGACATTGGCTTCAGTTTTTATTATGTCAACTCTCATATGCATTCCTAATGTTTATCTAATTTTTATCTTACCAAGAGAGCATAATCATGCAGTAAATATGGACTGAGTAATATTACAACATCTCAGATTCAGGAGACTCTCCCATGATAGGAAAATATATTTCAGAATCAAATACTCTTATTTCCTGAGCTTCATTTTCTTTATTATTTTTTATTCATTTTCATTTTCCTAACTTATAGAATAAACAAATGTAGCTTGGAACAGTTAAAAAGTTTCTTACAGTTATTGATGATAAAACAGTCCAAATTATGTTACACTAAATTTCATAAATTCCTGGCTTTAAAAACACATATGATGTAATGGCATGTTAAATAATGACCAATACTATTTAATTGTCTTATTTTCCATTTCTCTTTTGCTTCACCATCTTACCATTTTATCTTCCACCTTTGAATCAAGTACTCTTAACTGTATCACTGAGGATTAACAATCCTATATATTTAATTTATTTACATGCACACACAAAATGAAATGTCACATCTAGAGTGGCTTTCCTGTAACCCAGCTCTATTCATGTCCCCAAAATCACCGATGCTGTTATTCCAGATCATGATGAGGACTAGCTGGGGTGTTAAGTCTGACATCTGTGTGTTCTATAAGGGATCACTCAGTCCTCTTCCATTCCAATAACTTAAGTATAGATTTTTGGACTGTCATCTCGCCTTTTATAATGTGCTTAGATGGAATCAGTAAAACAAATGTGCCTTTTATTTCCCTGAATGGGGTTATTGTAAAGAAACAAGAAGCCATAAATAAGGGTGCAAATTTCCCTTTTATCCCCAAAACACAAATAGTCACATTTGAGGGCTAGAACATATTTACTTCAGCTTTTGTGATAAGAGAAAGAATGTAAGTTTTTTATGTTCAAAATAAAGTTGACCTTGGTGCAAAACAACCAATATGTTTTAAGAACTTTCTCCTCCTTTGAAGCAGGCCTTTGTTATATCTCTAATTAATATAATTAAGTTATTTTGAAAATCAAAATAATTAATTGATGTTTTTCTTTCTCATCTGTTCCTGGAAGTTGTATTTTTAAGTTACTAAAATACAATTTTATCTTTAATTGATTGCCTCTGATTCTCTGTGATAAAACTAAAATACAAAATATCTTTTACTTAATTGTATCGATCTGAAATTGTTATAGTTCAAGAATATTTGTATGTAACTCTTCTAAACTTCTTTGAAAGCATCAATATTAACTTTAAATGAAGACTTGGGGCTAAAATTTCCAGTGAGTGCTTTTTTCACTTTTGTTTTATTTTGGCTAGTCGTATTCAGATTTATGTAATGAAGAAAACCCATTTGGTTCTCCTTTTTTTTTTTTTTTTTTGAGACGGAGTTTCGCTCTTGTCACCCAGACTGGAGCACAATGGCGTGATCTCAGCTTTGTCTCCTGGGTTCTGCAGCCTCTGTCTCCTGGGTTCAAGCGATTCTCCAGCCTCAGCCTCCTGAGTAGCTGAGATTACAAGCACACACAACCACACCAGGCTAATTTTTGTATTTTTAATAGAGATGGGGTTTCACCATATTGGCCAGGCTGGTCTCGAACTCCTGACCTCAGGTGATCTGCCTGCCTTGGCCTCCCAAAGTGCTGGGATTACAGGCGTGAGCCACCGCACCCAACCCAGTTCTCCTTTTATTATGTCCAGAATTTGGACATAACATCTTCTTTCATCAAGAAAACGGTACATTTTTATTTGTTCTACTTTTCATCTTTGGGGTTAATGTTTCATTTGTCATGAATAGTTTGGATGGTAGATAACCACAACTTGACTAGTAAAAGGAAAATACGTTTTTATAAAATAATGTTAAAACAGGCACAATCCTTAATCTCATAGTGCTTACACTTGACACTTAAGAAGAAGGTAAATATATCCAAAGGCCACTGAAATGTTCTATAATAATTTTAATAGTGTTACCACAGTGTATTCTATATATAAAAATATATTAGAAAAGGTTCCTTTTCTCCTGCTTAATATTGTACATGATCACAAAATACATGTATGAAAAAACAGCCTGTGGTTTCAAATATCTTTAAAACAAGGATTACATGACTAAGTTAAATATTTGATAAACAAAAAACCTTTTTAAAAATGTTGAATTCCAATGTGTACCTGTTGAATTACATTTAAAACCAGACAGAAAATACACACTTCTTTCTGTCCTACTTCTTCAACTATTTTCCCTGTCTGGTGTACAACATTCTTAAACTGCTTAGAGGAAACTTGACACAGAGCAGTGCATCATCCAGTTCGTTCATGTGGCTGTCACTGAGCTTGAACACCATGCCAAATAAGATACTCTAAAAGTCTGATAACTCAAAATAATATAATTTGTAAAGGCCTAATATTTTATGGTAGGAGACTCTGGGACATAAAATAGACGTTCTATTGATGAGAAATCTGAGACTATAGAAAAAGCGAAAAGTACACCCAGTTAACAAAAAGAGTGATGTCAGGGTTGCTAATAGACTTTCCTTGCTTGCCCCAGAGCATTCCTATTGTGATATCATCACCCCACTTACCTCTATTTATTGATTAGTTGTCAGTTACTTTTGAAAAATCCTAAGCACAAAGTTCTGACCAATATTCTGATGAACATAAAGTAAGTATAAGAGATGTCCTTCCTTTCTAGGAACTTTGAGAGTAATTGAAGAAAAGAGGCACATTCATGTAATGGGAAACACTTTATGACGAAGTGTGCTGTGAGAGCAGAGAAGAGCATAATAACATTCAGCATTTGTTAAGAGCTGAACATGTGCCTAGAGCTTTATATCCAGTCTTCACAGTCATGATCAGGGTGGCTGGGGAAGTCTCCATGGAAGAGGTGTTCAGGTGTTTGAAAGTTTTATTGACACCAAATATGAGGAAATTGTAAGCAAAGGCTTTGGTTTAAATTTGCATGGGATCTTGCCATGTACTTCCTAGCCTTTTCAATTTATATAAGCATAAATCCACTTATTTACCAGATGTAATAACTTAATTGAATGTAAACAACTTGATAGGTGAACAACAACAAAAAAAGGAGCTTTGTTTTTTTCTTTCTGTTGTTCCTTCAAATATGTGCAAGGAATATTTCTTCTCTACTTTGAATGATTTCTCAGGTGGGTGCCATAGCATTTCCAATCATTTTAAAGTAAAACATCCTGTGGTTACCTTTTGGCACAAGAACAGTTTCATTTAAATATTCAGAACTTTCAGACCATTTATAATCATATAGCTTCATAATCTTACCTAATTGAAAGCTGCTTCCCACTGCTGAGGCTTGCTATGGGCAGAGAGGCCTATTCTCTTTTGCTTTCCTATCTTGCTCTATTGCTCCTTACCCAGTCTGCTACCTGCAGTGTCTCATCCACCAGGTTCTTACCAGGTAGAAAGGACTGGGGGAAAAGACCCAAGTTCACATGGTCACTACTCTTAACAATCTGGAACTGGCATTCTTGGGGCTTTGATTCCAAAAGTACGTCTTTATGTTCCTTTGTCTGGAATCTCCAGTGACACATTTCTCAGATTGGCCTTTTTCCCACCGGCCACTTAGGACTTCAGCCAACATTTAGCCATGGGCGACTGATACATTCGCCTCACCCAGGTTCTTTCTGTTGGGGTCCCATTGCCCCAGCCCCTTTGGAGAAATTTTCTTGGCTGCTTTCGTCACCTGGAAGGTGCCTATCTGGTCCACAAGAACCACTTGTACTTCATTGACCCAGTTTTGTGTGGAAATACAGTAATTGTCTTACAGGACCATTGCTGTGCTTTAGATTCCTCATGTCTGAATCAGACACCAGACAGGAATCAGATTAGTTCAGAATGACATGAGATACAAATAAACAATTGCTCGGAAGTACAACATTTTTACACCCATATGACATAAATTTCTCTCCTGTTTTCATGAAAGGCATTTTGTACACACACTATCCCAGGTATATTAATAGCATACAAGTAAAAGTCAAAGCATTACAACTTTGACAAAAATAAACAGAATGCTTTTAGACTTCAAGATAGAAAAATTTCTTACAAGCACAGCCATAAAAAAAGACAACTAAATCAAGGGACCAGAAGAAATGCTAAAATTATTATTCAAGAAGGAAAAAAGATTAAAAGTTACATATTGAAAGAGTTCACCATACACCTAAAAAGATCAACCCAGAATTATCAAGACATTCTACCACAATTAAGCGTTTTGATTTTTAAATATCCTTTGAATATTTAGAGGGGAAAAGAGCACATGTATAAGAGATTATAATTAGATAAACCAATTTTTTTCAATAGCAATACATTAGGCTAAAAGAAAATAAGGTAACATAATTAAGATTCTCAAGGGACAAAAAGTATGTACCAAGCATTTTGTGTCTGGAAAACTTACTTTCTAGCAAAAGGGCATGAGGACTCATGAGATCTTTCTGAAGAGCCTGCTAGAAAATGAGCTTCAGGTAACAGGTGAGCAGAGTGACAGCCTACAGACTTTGCTGAGCTGCAATAGAGACTTCATAGGAGAACTAAGAGTCAATGAAGGCTAAGAGGAAGAGAAAATAGTACATAATGCTAAAAAGATGGGGATAGAGGGGGGACAGCACATGCAAAACCTTTTATAGTGTTTTCAGTACTTCTGTTGGTGGTAGCATTAGGATTGTTATTTTGAGACTATTAAGTATATAATATGAGATAAAAAACAAATGAGTAATTATGGAATATTCTGATTCTGCCATAGTCTGTGTCCTTGAAAACCAAGATTCTCAGTTTAGAAGAAAAGAGATACATATGTAATAGGTTAGAGACTAAGTAAAAGTCCTGTAGTCTTACATTCAAACTAGAAGTATTGGATATGAACTCATGAGTTTTCTCTCTCTCACCACTTTCTTCTCTTCCTTTCTGTCTCTATGTCTATTGAAAACACCTAGAAACAATGACCAACCCAGTGGTAATGACTGTCCCTATTGTTTGGCTTGTGTTCTTGAAATAATTCCTTATTTAAAGAAACCAGGGCTTCTAGGAGAAACTTCTGTTTCTAGGCTTAAGGAAGGAAATGCATAAGATGAACCCAGAACAGCTTGTCATACCATGGCAAGGTAGCTATCAAACACTACCAGGGTCTCAGAAACCAAATTGACAAGGCACCCACTAGCTAAGGACAGAATAATTTGAATGTCATTCACAAGAATAATTACAGTGAATTGAAACTTGTCAAATATATTTAAATCCATGGTTCATAATGATACTTTTTAAAAAATAGTTGATCGCCTTTAGAGCATGAGTGTGTTAGTCTGTTTTCAACACTGCTGATAAAGACACACCCAAGACGACAATTTACAAAAGAAAAAGGTTTAATGGGCTCACAGTTCCATGGGTGGGGAGGCCTCACAATTATGGTGGAAGGTGAAAGGCACGTCTCACATGGCAGACAAGAGAAGAGAGCTTGTGCAGGGAAACTCCCCTTTATAAAACCATCAGATCTCATAAGACTTATTCACTATTATGGGAATAGTACAGGAAAGACCTGCCCTCATGATTCCATTACCTCCCACCCATTCCCTCCCACAACATGTGGAATTGTGGGAGCTACAATTCAAGATGAGATTTGCGTGGGGACACAGCCAAACCATATCAATAGGGAACCAATTCATTATCTTGAAAACTAATAAATAAAGTGAAAGGATGAAGTATTCTGGTTTCCTATATGAACTGTAACACTAGGTAGTCAAATAGTAAATGAGGGAAAATATCACTGTATAAACATATTCCAACTCATAGATGAAAAAAGAATTAACATATCACTGTGTTGCAGCCCCTAATGAATGAATACTTATAGGTATTTTGCATGACTAGCTGCTAATATCATTAAAAAGAAAGACAGCCAGACATTATATACCTCTTGATGGAAGCACACAACACTACCTATAGTCATGTCAAAGGGATTAAACTCAAATCTTAATTAGCTCCTGGTTTTCAGAAAAACGGAAGACAAGAACAAGTTGAAGTGTGCAATTGAACATGCAATTTGCAAAATTCAGATTGGGAAAACTCTTGGATTTTTCAACAGATAAACTATAACAAAAATAGGTTATAGATGAAAACACAAAAGACATCAAAAAATGTATAAAGGGGCAAGACTACACTTTAATGCCTAGGGATGCACATGAACACATAAAGATGCATCTCAGTGATAAACAATGAAAAATGCAAGGAAATAATTACTGTAAAAGCCAGAATAATGGTTACTTGTGGTGGGGGAAAAAGGGAATTGCAATTGGTATGGGATATTTGGAGCGGTTTGGGTCAGGGAGTTCTTGCACAGTTTGACTTCTTGATGTGGTGGTGGTTAAAAGGTTGTACACCTTACTTTATGAAGTCATGCATCTGTTTTGTGTGCTTTTCTGTGCTTTCCCTTTATTTCCTTTATTTCACAATAAAAATAAGATGTTGAAGAAGCATTCACCCAAAAAAAACCAAAACAAAAAAACACAAGTAGAGGCAAGGGAGAATTAAGTTCAAATTTAAAATGTTAGGATACCAGCAATTATGCATGTTAACTCTTTGATATTTATGTAGGCTCCTTATCTTTTCTAATTTTCACAATTGTAAAACACATCAATAAAAAAAATTTCACAGGGCTCCCATTACCTACAGCAGAATTTCAAACTCCTTAACATGTGGTTTCTTATCTGGGGCTCCCCATTTACCTTCTACAGATCATTTGCTGCCAGTACCCCCTAGGCACCATCAGATGGACTCAGATAAAATCCTCACTATTCTTTGAGCATGCTGTATTCTTTTTGTGCTTTCATGCCTTTGGGATTCCCATCCCCTGAAATACCGCTATTCTTCCTGCTAAATTTAGTTTAAAGGTTACAAACTCTATGAACACTTCCTTTTCCCCTAGGCAGAATTATTTGCTTTTTTGTCTGTTTTCCCATATCATTTTGTACATACTTTGGCTTAAATCCTTTTGATAGATCTGTCTATATGACCCTTTCTCCTTAGTTTAGAAGTCTTTAGGAAAATATGTTATATTTATTTTTACTTCCTCAGTCCTGGGACAACACTTGGCATATGAATGAATGAATGAATGGCTGACTGGGTGAATGAATAAATGAATGAATGAGAAGAGACAGGAATTGAGGGCTCCAAAGATATACTTTGTTGTAACACGATTGGGTTCAGGAACAAGATGCAGGTTTCTAAATCAACTATGTACTAGTGAAAAATAAAGGCATGAAACTATAAAAACTTGTTCCATATGTAATTTTTAAGTAGAACTGGACATCAACATGACCCTTCTGTGTTCTCACATCTCATGCTTTATTCTGTTAGTTTCTGTGCATCTTCAACAGATCACATCGTGGGATTTGGAAGAGATATTTGGGTTATTCAATCAACATGGCACTAACTTTCTTCTTAGTCTGTTATGTTCGGTCCCTGGTTCCTTTTTCTGCAGTATTCAACCCATCAGAAAGAGCATAGTCATGGCTCTCATAAAGTGTATAACAGTTAGATCTCTGGCTTCCTGAAGCCCTGTCAATATCTTGTGTAAAATATGACCCAAAAAATAAAACAGGAAGTAATAAAACCCTATGAATAAATCCTATTAGTATCCCCATTTATTCCAATGAGATGGCAGAGGCATTGGGAGGTTAAGTAATTGGCTGAAGTCACAAGTTACCCTGTTTACATGAAATTTTGGCAAAAATTAGAATGATAATTTTATTACTGGCTTCCTGTACAGTAAGCAGAGGAATCATAATGTGAACTTAGCAGCCCCCTTTCACTACAGTAAATATAAGCACTAAAGAGATGATTGTTACTGTGACGAGAAAGAGAAATCTTGTGACCAGCACTAAGAAGTGTGAAAAACGGGAAGGCCTCTTATTTCTCAGATGTGGAATCAGTGGTGTCTTTCTTGCTAATTTAGCAGGAGAAATAAATTAGTCTCAGTTATAGGAAGATCTGAGATTAGAAACATTTTTAAAGATAAGTTCAATACAAATTATGTTAGCTCAGGGCTGGGTGTGGTGACTCATGCCTGTAAACCCAGGACTTTAGGAGGCTAAGACAAGAGATCCCTTGAGGCCAGGCGTTTGAGATCAGCCTGTGTAACACAGCAAGACCTCATCTCTACAAACATAAAGAAAAAAGTTGGCCAGTCACGGTGGCACGCCCTATGGTCTCAGCTACTTGGGAGACTGAAGCTGGAGGATAGCTTGAGCCCAGGAGTTTGAGGTTGCAGTGAGCTATGATTGTGTCACTGTACTCCAGCGTGGGTGACAGAGTTGACCATATCTCAAAAAAAAAAAAAGTATATATATACACGCACACGCACACGCCTCTACTCGTGTGTGTATATATATACATATATATACACACACACACGGATATGGATATGGATATTGTGTGTATATATATATAATATTAGCTTAGCTGGGGAAAACTTTGATATGTGTTTAAACATCATGTTTTGAATGTTCTCTGGAGGTTCATTACACAAACTTCTTTTTTGAGATATAGGACAAATCTACTATCTGAAGAATAAATATCAAAGGCAACTTTCAGTCTATGCTAGGCTCTGACATTCAGCCAATTTCATTTATATTTGGAACCAAAAACTAATTTTACATTACTTATGGCTTTTGGATATTAATGGTCAGTTAATGGATTATTAGTAGTATTCCAAATGTTTTAAAATATGGATATTTATAAATGTGCTTTCCTCTAGAAAATTAAACATGATGGTCTTTAGTTTTCATATCATCTGAGTAAGATTCTTCTTTGCAAATCAGGAAATTTTAAAATGGCATGCTATAATTTTAAATATTATATAAAATTAAAATTTGTATAATTATTTCAGAAATGTCCTAGAATTTTTTAAACAAAGGGATTACCTATCTGTATTTTAATTTTTTTCTTTTATTCTGAAAAAACAGGATGAATAAAGGAATCAACTCTTTATTTCTCCTGGCTTGGACAGTCTACCACCTGATTCTTTGCTGTATTTGCATCCATATGAATATCTTAACTCAGAAATTTTTTCCTAAGTTCTCTTTATATGAAATTTGGGCAAAGATTAGGAAGAGAACTTTATTATTGGTTTTCTGTAATTCATAATTGATTTCCTTTCATTGCTCAATTATATATAGTAGAAACTATTCAGTGATGTTTATTACATCAGTAAAGTTGACTGTAGTAGACTATTACCTATTCATAGCAACCTTACAGAATGACTATAAGGATAGCATCTAAAAAAATTTGTTTTTTTTGTGAGGGAAGGGGTCTGGAAAAGGAACAAAGGAAGAGATATTGTTTGAGTAATATATGAACTACAAAAAGTAAGTAATGGATAAAGACCCATGGAAAAAAAGTTTGAAAAATCAGGGATTATATTCCAAGAAGCAATGAAATTTGACAGAAAATTCTCGTTCACTTATTTTGCAGTCCAAAGATATTAAATTAAACCCTTAAAACTATGTATTTAAAATAATATAGAAGAAGCTAAAATATAAAAGAAAAATTCTAAGGAACAAAACTTAATAAAATATTTTTCTAGCTGTGTCACTTTTTTGTCAAAGAAGAAAGCAGTTCTCTTTTTTTGATTACTGGGGCTCCCCATTTGTAATTGTTCTAAAAACACCACTTCAAACCACTGTCATTATTTAAAATTCACATCACATGATCCTCAGGACAGCTCAGAGACACAGGAAGTATTGTCTTCCCTTTCTCTATCTTTACATTTTCATTATTCTTTTATC
This sequence comes from Rhinopithecus bieti, assembly GCF_001698545.2. NCBI lineage: Eukaryota > Metazoa > Chordata > Mammalia > Primates > Cercopithecidae > Rhinopithecus > Rhinopithecus bieti. The sequence continues at coordinate 706,046 of NW_016825767.1, read as the reverse complement.
AATTTACCTGTCATGTATTAACATAGTAATAGCTAATATTAACTCATCGCTTAGTATGTGCCAGACACTTTTAAAAGTACTTTACCCTTATAAACTCCTTACAGTCCAGAGAGTGCAAAGCATTACCACTTCTAGTTTTACAGAAGAGGGAACTTAGGTACAGAGAGAAAAAGTAACTAGTCTGTAGTCTGTAGCTTAAGTGTCAGAGCCTGGCTTTGAACCCAGAGCTCTAGCTCCACAGCTGGCATTCCTAACTACGTTTTTGCTCTCTTGGTATGGTGGCTATAAAAGTCAACTAAAACTTATGGTCCTACGGAAGAAGCACGCAGTGAAAGCCATGGAAATAAGAAATTTGGACTTCATTTAACAAATATATATTGAGTGTTCACCCTGTTTCAGTTACTGTGCTAAGTGCTTAGCTACATATTACAAATATAACTTATTTGTAAGGATTCATAGCTTCCATATTTAGTTTATGAAACTAATACCTTCTTGATAGAAAAATTAACGGAGGACATAAATGAATGTGGCTGCAGAAATACCAAAGAAAACACCAGCTAACCAAATTCAATAGAATTGAAAGGAATTGCATGTCACATCCAAGCACAGTTGATCTCAAAAGGATAAGGATGGTTTAATAATTGTAATAATTATTGCCAGGCACTGTGGCTCACACCTGTAATCCCAGCACTTTGGGAGGCCGAAGTGGGTGGATCACCTGAGGTCGGGAGTTTGAGATCAGGCTCACCAACATGGAGAGACCTCATCTCTACTAAAAATACAAAATTAGCCAGGCATGGTGGCACATACCTGTAATCCCTGCTTTCAGGAGGCTGAGGCAGGAGAATTGCTTGAACCCAGGAGGCAGAGGTTGTAGTAAGCTGAGATCACGCCATTGTACTCCAGCCTGGTCGACAAGAGTCAAACTCCGTCTCAAAAAAATATTTATATATATACACATATATATATAAGGTGCCTTAACATGCATTTAATAAGTGCTGTGAGGGGTTGTGTCTGCACCACGAGAGCTCTAGAAAGCTTGCAGGTCGTAGCAGTCAAGTCCTTCCTGCAGATGCAATTTCATTTTCCAGTCTCCACAGGTATCCATCATCTACAAGGTTAATAGGATCCCAAGCCCATTAACCAGCTGAACAAGGGTCTACTATGGAACCCACCCTTACTGGGAGTTAGACAGTCTTCTCCCTCATGGAAGTAGAGCTGGGCCAGTATATAAAGAGAAATATGATGGAGTAGAGAAATCACTGAGAAGAATCAAGAGATGTTAGCTCTCATTTGCTGTGTGATTCTAGTCAATTTATCCTCTTTAGGAATTATTTTATAAAATTAGACTGACATAACTCACCTCACAATGTTGCTGGGAAGAAAAAAAGTTTAGTAATATACATGAAGGTATCATACACAGGATCTCAAGTTAATATCTTTTCATTGAATGTTAGGTTTTCATGAATAAGATACAGTCCCTAACTTCCCAAAGAAAAGGCGGACAATCCCTGAGCTGCTGTACTGTGACAACAGCAACAAGAGCCATACTTATGGGACTTTCATGTAGTACAGGACAACCTACTGAACTAGGTACCAATATCGCCCTCATTTTACAAATGAGACCACAGCAGGTGTTCCTTTAGGCACCTATCAAACTGTGTCTACACCAGCTGGCAGAAATAGGCATTAGTAGTAATCACAAGAGTGCAGTACTAATTAGGTAATCCAACGGCCAACTCCTAATCGTCAACTCTCCTGGCTGCCCGTTCAAGGTAGTCTCATTTGTTGCTATTTTTTTCTCAAATCTAAGAACTTTCATACCTTTTAAAGTCGTTGCGTACTTGAAATAAGACATGGCCCCATTAGCTTCCTCATGGTGTTTTCTCAAGGGCTGGCGTGTGTATATACTCTTTAATATCCTTCAGAGTCTTTCCTGATACATTTTTGAGCTAGGAAATTTCTATAAAAGAGAAAAATTGGGACATTCTTTCAAAAAGAGGTAAATATATAAAGTACACAGCAGTAACTATCAGAAAATATTAGCTACTGTAATCATCACCATCTTATTATCATAAGCAAGAGAAACATAATTTTTAAACAGCACATTTAAAAATTCTCATCAGACTTGGCATACTCCTGCGTACTCACATTCTGGCAGATGCCAAATCTGCCAGGCACAAGGAAGTGTTGAATAAATGTCAAAACGTATTGTTTTACAGGTGAATTAAGATTTGAGGAAATTGGGTCCAGTGTTAGGTAGCTAGTATTTGGCAGTGCTAGATTCATGTATAAGTCGGTTTATTGTAGATTCCCCCTCCCACCAAAACAACCTCTGATAATCTATGAGTAAAATTAGTTAAATAAAAGATTTACATCTCCAGCCTTTCCTGCTTCTGCAGATCTGATACTTTCTCCAGACAGAATATGCCAAGACAGAACATTGCAATAGAAGCTTCTAGATAACTTGGACATAGAGAGATGCAGAAGACTTCCAAGCAATGGGAGGAATTAGTAAAGACAAACTTATTACTTCAGTTGGATAGAAATTTATCCAACTTTCTTGAAAAGAACTTTTACTGTATTTAGAAACTTTAGGATTCTCTTCATACTAATATATTAATACTTAAAATAATTTTATTGCATAGTTAACCTTCAGAAATATCATCTTATAAATTGTTCTCTACTATTACAACATATGGTCTGAAATCATAAGGCTTAAAAGACTATTGTGGCTCTATGGACATAATTTTATTATTTCAATTTTTCAATATTTATTATTTCAATTTTAAAAACACATTTGGAGGCAGGCAGGGTGACTCACTCCTATAATTTCAGTGCTTTGGGAGGCCAAAGCAGGAGAATTACTTGAGGCCAGGAGTTCAAGACCAGCCTGGTCGACATAGCGAGATCCTGTCTCTACAAAAACTAAAAGAATTTAGCCAGGTGTAGTGGCAAGTGCCTGTAATCCCAGCTACTGGGGAGGCTGAAGCAGGAGGATTGCTTTAACCTGGGAATTTAAGGCTTCAGTGAGCTATGATCACGCCATTGCACTCCAGCCTGGGTGACAGAGCGAGATCCTGTCTCTAAGAAAATAATGATGAAATAAAACTAAACTAAAATAAAACACCTTTGGTGATTAAAGGATAGAAAATTTTGATTAGGCAGAAGGAATAAATTCAGGAGATGTACTGCACAACATGGTGACTACAATCAATACTAATATACTGCATACTTGAAAATTGCCAAGAGTAGATTTTAAGTGCTCTCACCACACACACAAAAATAAGTATTTGAGGTCATGCATATGTTAATTAGCTTGATTTAACCATTTTACAATGTATACATATTTTAAAACATCTTATTGTACATCATAAATATATGCAATTTTAATTTGTCAATTAAAAATAAATGATTATAATAAATACATAAAATACCTCTGGTTTTGTTTTAAAGTTTTAGAAAATGCCAATATAGTTCTATATTTTATCTTGATAGTTTACAATCACTTTTAGTTTATAAACTTACATTGTCAAGCCCTTAGGCTTTACTGAGACTGATCTCACTAACCAAAATGTCTTTGGAAAATTATTAATATTTAAGAATATTCTTACATTTTATGTCAATTTTCAAAATGGTTGTAGTTGAAAAAAATTTTTTATTGATGTAAGTCGTTAATTTACTTGAACTATTGCCTAAGGATAGTCCTTTATACATGAAAAAAAAACCTCTTAAAAAAATTTTTTTACAGGATTCTATAAACCTGGAGAGTAATCCTAAGAAAAATCATCAGAAGAAAGGAATTTGTAGAACTAAAACTGCAAACATCCAGAATCTTGATGGTGTGCCAAGCCAAATGTCAACTGGAACTCAACCAAAAACTAAAGTAAGTTTTAGTTTTCTTACATATGCCCCTGGTGTGAGTGTCCTGCTCTGTTCATACAGTGTAATTCACCAAGGTAAAAACAGCACCATGTTCACAAATTACCTATTTTTCTTGTTTGTTTTTTCAAACTTAACATTAGCGTAAACTAGTGTTTCACTGCAACAGGAGAAAATTTGTAATGAGAACATATATAGTTGTTAATATTTATAAAATTACAAAAAAAAAAAGCTTTTGCTGAAGGTAAAACGGTTAGTCCATTGTAATCATGCCAGTGGATTGTACACACTTCAATTCATCTCTTCATTTTTAGTAAAAGTTTACGCTGCAAATGCAAATTTCCTTGAACTATGTTTAAAAAGTCTCCCTGTTGGGTTAGTCTGTCTCCCACTGTTCAGAGATCCAGAGAAGAGGCCTAAGAGTGGGAATCACATCTAGAAAACATTAGCTACTAACATTCAATCCATTTTGTTTAGAAAATTCCCTTTGTTCTACCAAGCTGAAAATAATATAGAGCTTTGTTGTTGTTGCTGCTGCATTTTGAGGTATAGTTTTAATGAAGAAAAAGTTGACCAACCTTTCCTATAGACATTTTACAACTTTTCATTATATTTATAACTTTTTTGAATCTTTTAAATTTTTTTTCACTTTTAAAATTGAATCTGAAAGTAGACCTTCATAAGTCCTGACCAGTGTTAGATATAGAAGGATTTTTAAGTAATAATTTGCAAGATTGTATACAGTTGCTTATAGTTCTTGATTTTATGATGCCTTGCCTGCTTTACAATGGAAAAAAGTAGTAATAGGGCCGGGCACAGTGGCTCACGCCTGTAATCCCAGGACAGTGGGAGGCTGAGGCGGGCAGATCACGAGGTCAGAAGATCAAGACCATCCTGGCTAACGCAGTGAAACCCCGTCTCTACTAAAATACAAAATTTGCCGGGCGTGGTGGCGGGCACCTGTAGTCCCAGCTACTCGGGAGGCTGAGGCAGGAGAATGGCGTGAACCCAGGAGGCAGAGCTTGCAGTGAGCTGAGATTGTGCCACTGCACTCCAGCCTGGGTGACAGAGCAAGACTCCATCTCAAAAAAAAAAAAAAAAAAAGGAATAATAATTTTACGAATAAATATGAAAGCCAAACATCATGTGTCATCCTGACAGTAAACAAGAGAAACTTTTAAAATTGCCTAGAAAGGGATAATTTAAGAAATTACTCAGCAAGATATGGGCAGGGTTAAGGTAAATCAACAATTCTAAAGTGTTGGTGACTCAGCAAGATCTTTGACCTTCACAGAGAAATACAGCCACAGCCAAACTTCTGCCTGCAGGGAAGAGGCTCAGGGAATAAATACCCAGTTTCTTCCTCTTCCCATCTTCTAATCTCCTCCTGGGACCTCCTGCTGGCTGAACCCATAGAGAAGTCAGGAGGAAAGGAGCTCAGCTGATCCATTCTTTAGAAACTGTGCCCCACAGGAAAAGGTGGAAAAAAGCAGAGAGTAGTTTCAGATGGTCAAATGGAAAATATTCAGCACACGTGAAAATAAAATAACATTGTTAACTGCCGTGATTGAACATGGAATATGTTCCATGCACAATGCTAAGCTCTTCATGCACATTGCCTATTTCATCCTTACAACAGCCCTACAAGGCATGACTACCTTAATTTTCTAGAGAAGAAACCTGATCTTCACAACATGGCAAAGTTACCCAGGTAGCTATTCATGTCATGCTGAATTTACAAATGAGAAGACCAAGGCCTAGCAAAGGTAGGTGACTTGCCCAAGGAGGCAAAACCAGTACTCAAGTCCGGGTCTTCATGCTGTCTGTCACTACCGATACACAAGGGAGCTTTTGTAATGCCTTTATAAAAAGGTAATGCATACTACCAAGTGAAATAAGGCTACATACTGTATAATTTCAACTATTAATACATGAAAAAGGCAAAATTAAGAAGACAGTAAAAAATCCGCGGGTGCTGGTGTTAGGTGGAAAGAAGGAGAAATAGGCAGAACATGGAAGATTTTGGGGGGAATGAAACTACTATGTATGATACTATAATGGTGAATACATGTCATTCTATATTTGTCAAAATGAATTACAATAGAATATACAACACCAACAGTGAGCCCTACTGTACACTATGGGCTTTGTTAATAATGATGCGTCAGTGGAGGGTCATCATTTGTAACAAATGTACCACTCCAGAGTACAATGGGCCATGTTGATGATGGGGGTGCTGTGCATGTGTGGAGCAGGTGCCATATGGGAAATGTATGTACCATGCTCTTAATTTTGCTGTGAACCTAAAACTGCTCTAAAAAGTGAAGTTTATTTTTTAAAAGCATTGCTTTCAATTAAAAAAAGAAAAAAATAGCACATCTTAATTATATTTACTGTCATCCACATTTTGTTTCTTTTTGGTAAAGAATGCCTGATAAATAGTATTAAACTTCTACACAAGACTTCCTAGTTGGAACATTCCTCAGCCCAAGAAGAAAGTATTTATTAGATATTTATTGATTTTCTTAAAAATTAACAATGAAAGTTAGAAAGGAGAAAGCCATTATCTTTAGTTTAATGCTGTAATTCATTGCCTATTGCCTCTGAAGGGAACGTAATTTATTCAAGAGGCATTTGGGACTTGCCTGAGCTGCTTTCCTAAGAGTATTTTTTTCTTTCATCTTGTTTCTTTGTTTTTATAGTAAGCTCTTAATTATCCTTCGGCAGATAATTTATTTCCAAATTAGCTCATTCGTGATAGGGACAGAATAACTTTGTAAATTATTGTGTAAAAAAATAGGGAATATTTAATTTTCTGGTCCATTCACAAAATCATAATCTGTCAATTCTTAGTGGCACAGAGAGTGGAGAGGAGAAATATATATCCTCAGGTGTTAATACTGACATCTACCTATCCTGTGAACATCTTTTTCTATTATCTGCTTTCACTACCACTATCACAGGCATTCCTTCCAAGATGGCAACTTGTAAACAGGCAGTGTGTAAGCTGGGGCCCATGTGGCAGAGGAACCCATTTGATGCTGTTCTAGCTGTGAGTCTTTAAGGAGATGGACAATAGATTGTTTCCCTTGCTGTTTTCCTATTCTAGAGAACAACTTCTAAAGAGTCAACTCACTTCTAATTCTTTCAACTATCATGAACTCAGAAGCTCCCACAGAGAACACTTGCCGCTGGCTGAATTTCTGTCAAGATAGAAAACAAATTCTTCAATACAGTGTACCTTCATTTATCTGACATTATTTTCTTAGTTTTGCGCATAACCCTGTTTCAGCCATAAATTACCTGATGTGTAAAATTCACTGCCCTGTAGAACATGTCTGAGGAACACATGCTCATTTCTGAATCTAGGCCTGACTGCCAAACAAGTGACTCTCTGTTCCTGGCAAATACTGAGGGCATAGGCTCTCCCAGGTCGAGTCAGTGTTCCCATGGGGCTAGGAATGTGCGTTGGTTGGAGATGAGACGGGTAGGTGATGGGTCCTGAGTAATGCTTATCTATCCTTTAGAGGCTACCTGTGTTCAGTGAACTTCCTAGACTCTAATTAGAGAAACTAAGTAAGACTGAAGGAATATCTGGAGGCTTTGTAAGAGTTGAGACAGTGCAGGGGCTAGAGATTTGGCAGATGAGCCTGTCCTTTAGCTGGAAAAGAGGTAGCTATGGAAATACGGGAGAAGAGAAGCCTCCGGTGGTGGGGGCGTGGGCGGTCTCCTGCCTCATGTTGCTTCTTCCTCTCCATTATTTCCTGCATGACAATCACATGGATCCCTGCTTGGGATGCACAGTGGGGAAGTTCCAAGGATTTTTGTAGGAACAAAGGGATCAGAAGTGTATGTGAAGCAAATCCTCAGGGCAGCAGCTGTGGGGAAGGCAGAATGACTTTGACCACCAGGCTGAGGCAGCACTACCCGAGGGGCAAACTGAATGTACACAGTGGTCCAGCAGATGGAAGACAGACTGGCCATTATTGTTTGAAAAGAAAAGTAACATCTTGGAGAATAAAACACAGTACTTTATACTGTTTTTATGATTAAATTATGATGAACTATTCTAGGCTATTTAGGTCCTTACGTCTTCTGCAGCTTTGGGGACTATTTGCCAGAACTAATACCTACTAAGCCATGTCTGTGTAAAACAGCATCTGTCTCAGGAACACAGCCCAGTTGTGTGGGTGAAAATATGCAGTCACAACTGCATGTGGTCACTGCATTCTTTAGGCCCTGACTAGATATATCCACCCATGAAATCACCCCAGCTACCAGCCAGACATATTTCTCCTCTGAATTATTAAAGAAGTACTTTTAAACATGGCATTTCTGAAAAATTCAAGGCTTTCATTCTGGTTTGTTTTATAGCCTTTACTGATCACACGTTTCCTTTGTCTTGAATGGATAGCAGCATTGACTCTTGTAATAAATTCTCCACTCTGCAGACCTGGGCAGCCCACACCTGTGCCAGAAGTTATGCACCAGATGGCAACTGAAAATGATTGGATATCTATGAGAAGAGGATATTTAGAGAAAATACACATTTACAAGTAAAGCAAGATATACATTTTGCAGTGCTCTAAAAACACATTTGAACAAGTTGGCCTGCAAATATTTATGGAGTGCCTTCTCTGTGTAGTCCTTCAAGAATTGCTGTTTTTGTGTTGAGTTGGCTCTATGCAGGGTTTGGAAATATTACAAATACCTCATCTCTTACAAAAAGATGGGAGAAATAATGATTTCCTAATGTTTCAAGGTCTCTCCACTGTGGATTTTCTGTGTTATGAAGTTGAAACAGAGATTAAGGGATTAACTATCTATGATGTTTTCTGTGGCATTTTAAGTTGTTCATTGCTTATAAAATTATTTAACAACACTTGTTAAAGCACTTCAAGATAGGTATAGGAATCACAGTAAGGAGATTTTGCAGTGGGGAAGAGATTGGGTTCAACTCTAAATGCAGCATGAGCAAGTTGGAATTTATAGCCAAGGAGGAGGGTGGAGGCCAGTGGATAAAAAAAAATTACCAGCTGGGCGTACACCTGTAATCTCAGCACTTGGGAGGCTGAGGTGGGTGGATCACTTGAGGTCAGGAGTTCAAGACCAGCCTGACCAACATGGTGAAACTCCATCTTTTAAAAAAAAAAAAGAAAAGGAAAGAAAAAAGGAAGGAAGGAAAGAAGGGAGGAAAAAGGAAAAAAATTACCAAGAGGAAATAGCATCAACAGGAGTGGGAGTCTGCCTAAACCCACCTAAGAGGATTCTTGCTGAAGACAGGGCAGGGTAATCAGACATCATCACCTGGGGGCTGGTGATACATGATGAACCTCATCAGATATTGAGGGGCATCAGGTATGCAGGCTTGTTCGGGTGACTTAGCAGGGTTCTTGCTAAAGTGCTCAGATGGGCCTAGGAGAAGGTTTAGATGTTTGGTTAAGTAGAGAATCTTTGTCATCATGTGCCTTGACATTACATGACTCATGGAAGACAGGACCCATTGGAATGGCTTAGCTCATGGGCAGGAGGATCTGACCAGGTGGTAGAAATAGATTTGGTTCATACACAAATAGCAGGGTCCTACAGACTTTAAATATCCAGAAAAGTCTCTATCAAGATATGCAAAGTGCAGAAGTGTCTGTGAATTTTGGCCATAAATATCAGCATCTTGAAGTTCAGGTTCTTTAGTGATTACACAGCTGTTCCTGGAGAGTGAGTGTGACAGGTGAGTTAGCAAACTCTGCCACTTGCCTCTACTCAGCACTATCACCTTCCCCACCCTCCCCAAACAGCTGTCACCTCTTGGGAAATTGCCTTCTCCATGGTTGAGACTACAGGATCGTAAATTGGTGTCCCACCTCACCTTCCACATTGGCGTAACAAAAATGAGGTCTCCTGAATCTTTTTAGTTTTCAAGTCATTTTGCTGGAGAAAACTTGAGAAGCAGTTTGGCACAGCTTTTTGAGCTGCTAAAATGTTATCTTGATGGATTTCAGGAGTAGCCACAGGTAGACGGCTTTGTAACCCTTCATGTTGAAATTAGATTACTGTCCTTACTGCTGAGGAAGACAAGCAGTGAGTCCAAAGCAGAAGGGCAGTTCGATGGATAAATTTATACTTTAACACTCTCAGAAGTATCTGCATTTTTAAAAGATCCTCTCTTAGCTCAAATAAATCTGGGATGGGGGTAATTTTGGCAGTGTAACAGTGAAATAAAAGCAAACCAAGTAATGCACAAGAAGCTGGTTCAGAAACAGGCACAACACAGGTCAACTAGCCCTGTCTAGAACTCTGTGCTCCTGGAGGTTGTTTCTGCTTTTTCAGAGCCTTTTTTTCCTGCCCCCAACTTCTAGTCTCATTGATTCTCTAAAAGCTTCAAGATTGTTGTTGTTGTTTGTTGTTGTTGTTGTTGTTTTTAAATAATGAGTCCCAGAAGCAGATGTAGAGGATGGAGAAAGAGTGCGGCAGGGAGTAGCCAGTAGGTAGACAGGACACAGAGACAGGGCAGGCGGTGCTCTGTACAGTCTGGTTATTGTGAGGCAGGTTTGTATACATCATGGATTGACAATGGTTTGTTATAAATGTGTCTGTGTATGGATTTATTTGTCCGAAAAATATCAGAAGTGTAAAAAGAATGGCAAAGCACAATTGAGAGAGTAAGTCCAGCTGTTGATGGCAAACGCTTGGAAAATATCCAGCCCCGTTGCTCCCTTGGGCTGGATTGATACTGCCTATGAACTTCCTTCAAGAAAAACACAACCGGTTTGGCCATCCATTTTTATAAACTCCACATTGTTGGAGGAACCTTTATGCATTCCCTTGAATATCAGGATTAAATTTGTTTCACTCCATGTAGAACTGTCTTACTGAATGTAATTTTTCCAGAAAGTCAATTCTGCCTTCAGGGCAAGTAGGAACATCTGTGAATATTCTGCCCCTGTTCTGCCAACTTTGGTTTAAGTCTTCAGACATCATTTTAGGAATAAGGAAAACAATTTTTAAAAATTTCTAATGGAATAACTTCAGTACCAGCATACTTGCTATATGAGTAGCATCAAGTTCTTACATCTCTCCTCCAACAAATGAGGGCCAGGGAACTCTTCTTTGGTTGAGGTAGAGGTAGGCAAAAGGAATTGGGTTTTAGCTGTTCAGTGGTGATGTTAATGCACATGGGACAAAAAAAGAGGGCAGGATGAGCTTGAATAGGGTGGGAGGAGCATTGTGATGAAGACCTAGGATGCAAAGTTGAAAGCTCAGCATTGCCCATCAAACTGAGCCCCATAGGTAATTGAAAATATTTTAGCAGCCACTTAAAAAAAAGTAAAAGGAACAGGTATAATTAATTTTAATAGTATATTTTATTGAAAACAGTATATCCTAAATCTTACCATTTTTGACATGTAATCAGCACACAAAAATTACTAACATATTACTTTTTTTCTTCTTCCTTTTTTTTTTTTTTTTTTTTTGAGACAAGGTCTTGCTCTGTTGCGCAGGCTGGAGTACGGTGTTGCAATCACAGCTCACTACAACCTTGAACTGCTGGGCTCAAGTGATCCTTGCCCCTCAGCCTCCCAAAGTGCTGGGATTACAGGCATGAGGCACCATGCCTGGCCCAATACATAACTTTCTTGGGGGGGTTCTAAGTCCTCAAAATCTGATTTGTATTTTACACTTATGGCACATCTCAATTTGGACTAGCCACATCCCAAGAGCTCAGGAGGCATTTGTGGGCCGTGGACAGAGAAGCTCTCGGTGGTAATCCAAGAGGAAGGACTTTATGATGACCAAAGCCATTTGTTATTTTTTAACCAATAAATAGATAATCTTGCAGAATTTAAGTCAGAGAGCATTAAAAAGAATAATGAGAAAAAATTAAGCAAATTAACTTTGGATATGGAATCCCAAGAAATAGCCTGGCAAAGGAAGATTTATTTGACCAGGATAGAGTTTACTTAGTAGGCTTCAGGTGCATGTAAGGGGATACGTTTTGTTACTCTGAATTAAAATATGATGGTGGAATTCATTAAAAAATGTTCTCAGTATTCTTAAGGTAAGTAAGAAAAACAGCTGAAACTGATATGCTTAATTACTGCCCTGGGTTTCAGTAATAACCCAACTATATATGAAATTTCAACTATATATGAAATTATGTATAATTCATTATATTATGAATTATAATGAATTCTAGATGATTAATATATATTATGACATAAATATATACATTCATATATATGAATTATATATACATTATATAGTATATATACATTATATATCACTTATGAGAGTGTTATATATACAAAGTTAACATATATGTGTGTGTGTATATATATGTGTATATATAGATATAAAAAGTGCTTTGCTAAGAGTGAAAGTCATATGCATACCTGGGTTACTGTCATTGGCTAACGAAAGGCTATACTGTGGAGATGAGCTATCAGATAAAATCCATCATCACAGAGCATTGCTAATTGTCAGTAACTTGAGAATTAGTGGAGATGAGGAAGGGCTGTCTGTCAGGAGCATCTTAGATTTGTTTTATCAAAACATTTACTACCCATCTCTACAGCCTTCAGCCCATTACTCTCATTATGTATTTAGTGTGAGGACATGTACTGCTCAATAATTAGTTTTTTCCCTCACCGTGGGCTTTCAGTGGCTTCATAAAAGTGATAAATGGTTCTTCTTGGACACGCAAAATAAAGATTGGCAAGCAATTTAAAGTTAAGATTTCCCAGTAGAACCATCACTACCAACAAGCTCATACACTGACTCTTCTATATTCTGAGAAATGTTAAAATAAGGCCAAGATTTTTATGGTCCCCACTTTCTAATGCCCCAAAGGCTTTCCTGTCCTTCATTTCTCCTGTGCCGGCTATCTCTGCACTTTCCCTGTTGTGTCTCCTTGGAGGACGCAGACAACGCGGTTGCTCCTAAAATCAGTCATTTCAAGAGGCTCTAGGTTTTGCTGAGACAATTGTTTATGTGAGAAAAAATTACTTTCTTGGGAAATGGCTTAGGAAGACACAAAAACATTTTTACACCAGAAGACAGTTGAATTATTTGGCAGCATATCTTGTAAATCGGTGCACTCAGAACCTTTTATAAATAGCCTGCTCTGCAATACTCCATGTAATTATAATAATAACTCTTCATTAAAGTAAAGGGTTTTCTCCCACATCTGAGCTTTACTACAACCTTGTGAGGGCATTTGAAAGATTCCACTTTTTTGATATAGGAACTGAAGCCAGAACGTTTGAACAATTTGGCCAAGGTCACGCAGCTGATATTTAACACATCCAGCATCTACTACTTTGGCCTTTACATCACCTCCTCTTCTACATCTTTGTAAGTGGTATTTTCCAGGCCACATCACCTGGAAGCAGTAATTGTAAAACCACACACTTTCCAAGGCTCCACTCCCATTTATTCAAACTCCATCTACAATTTCTGCCCACCAGTTCTAGAAGCCTTGGTCTCTTTTTCTCCCTAGGAATCTTGGTGGGAATGGGGTGTCCAGGAAGAGGTCCACATATGTCTAAAACTTGGATTTGTAGGCTGCATCATGGCAGGCTCCTTTTTTATTTGTTATGACTGTTTGGCATCGATGGTATCATCTGTCAGTGTCCATATTGTGGTGCAGCTGAAGCCCTCCAAAGATCCTGATACTGCCTCTGTGTTTTGCTCTCTCACTTGCCTAGTCTAGCCAGAGGCTGTTCTAGCATGCAGCTGCAAAGGTAACTGCCGAGTAGGAACGTGCCCTTGGCCCCGCCCTACCCTCCAGCCTCCACTGTGGCACCTACTGTGAAACACTGCCCTCAACAGAGTCTTTAAGGAAACAGCTCTTTTGACTTTTACTCACTTTTGACCGCCACCCTCTCTCCCTGAGCAGTACACAGAGGCTGAGTGAGATGCAACTGGTAACTAGATAACTAGGTAACAAGCCCAACAATTCCTCCAGCAGCACCCCATGGCTGTCCTTCCTTTGGATGAGTTATTTCCCTGAGTATCTTTAGATCCCTCAAGCAAACAGACCCTGCTGGGCCTACCCTGCTCCTCCTTCCCACAAGCCAGACACATCTCTCATTTAGATCATTAAGCTAAGACTTCTACAATTCCTCCCAAACACTGTGTTTTGGTTCCAACCACTCAGCTCTGCCGTTGTTGCACGAGAACAGCTGTAGACAGTATATAAACAAGTGAATGTGGCTGTTGTTATTATTTTACTAGGGTTGCTATAACAAAGTACCACACATTGGGTGGCTTAACCAATAGAAATTTATTGTCTTACAGTTCTGGAACTAGAAGCCTGAGATCAAGATATGCACAGGGTTGGTTTCTTCTGAGGACTGGGAGGGAGACTCTGTTCTAGGACTCTCCGGTAGCTTCTAGTGGTTTGCGGCAATCAGGTTACAAGAACCTGGGCTGAAGTTATGGTTAAAGATTGAAAAAACAGCCGAGTGCAGTTCACTTTGTGAACATCTACTGAATCACAGCCAGATTTTCTGCCTGAATGTCAAGGTCTTCTCCCAACTGTTTATTTAATCTTATTATCTTCCATGCCCCTCCATCTAAGGATGTGAGAGAGAATCACGTGTGTAATGGGTATTTTCCATAAATATCAATGGGTTAACTTAGTGAATTACAAACTGCAGGTGACAGATTAGAGGCTGACTTTCTCAGGCATATTTCTAGATATATTTTATTAGAGGTTAAAATATTTTCTCTCAATCTACAAAGCTGTTATTTATTATCAGTGTCTTTTCATCTTGAAAATTCTCTTCCTTGTTACGTTACATGAATAAAGTTGTTAGCAGTGGATTAGTGGGGCCTTCATTATTAATGGGGAAACATATTAACAGCATAGCACTGTGTTGCTATTAAAAAAGCCAGAATGCAAGTTGAACAAAATCTGCTCAGAAGCTCATAATCTAAGAAAGGTTATAGTAATTTAGATTTATGCTACAGAAGCATACACAGAGACTCATAATGATATAGCATGAAAAAAAATCTAACCTTTGTGAGCATGAGTGCAAGTATAATAGTTTTATGTGATACAGAATTTAAAATTAGTCATGAGAATTGCATCTTCAGAGAGGATATGGCCAGGTTAAAACAAATCAGCACTCACTTCCTTTTGGGAAAACTTCAAGAGGGAAATAAGATTTCCAACACCTTCATACTATGAGGAGGAAGAAGTTGAGGTTCATGGAAGCCAATGAATCACATATGTCTCTCCTCCCAGATTTTAATTCAATTGAGAAATATGTATAGCTATCAGGAAGAGAGAAAATAAACACTTCATTGCTGATAAAGCTAAATTGGAGACCACGCCTCAGACCCAAAGTGTCTTCTTCTTTTCTTCTACTTTTATCCCAAATAGAACTCAGTGATCCCAGGTGAGTCAGCCTGTGTGGAAGACAGAGGGGCTGAGCAAGGATCATCAGACACTTCTCAAAGGAGAAAGACAAGGAGAATAAACCTCATATGCCTGGTGACCCTTTACCCTACCTCACTCATCAGATAAGTCAACAGTCAGCACATTTTCTGTAAAGGGCCAGATAGTAAATATTTTAGGCTTTGAGGCTATGTGGTTTTGGTTCCAACCACTCAACTCTGCCGTTGTTGCACGAGAACAGCTGTAGACAGTATATAAACAAGTGAATGTGGCTGTTGTTGTTATTTTACTAGGGTTGCTATAACAAAGTACCACACATTGGGTGGCTTAACCAATAGAAATTTATTGTCTTACAGTTCTGGAACTAGAAGCCTGAGATCAAGATATGCACAGGGTTGGTTTCTTCTGAGGACTGGGAGGGAGACTCTGTTCTAGGACTCTCCGGTAGCTTCTAGTGGTTTGCGGCAATCAGGTTACAAGAACCTGGGCTGAAGTTATGGTTAAAGATTGAAAAAACAGCCGAGTGCAGTTCACTTTGTGAACATCTACTGAATCACAGCCAGATTTTTCTGCCTGAATGTCAAGGTCTTCTCCCAACTGTTTATTTAATCTTATTATCTTCCATGCCCCTCCATCTAAGGATGTGAGAGAGAATCACGTGTGTAATGGGTATTTTCCATAAATATCAATGGGTTAACTTAGTGAATTACAAACTGCAGGTGACAGATTAGAGGCTGACTTTCTCAGGCATATTTCTAGATATATTTTATTAGAGGTTAAAATATTTTTCTCTCAATCTACAAAGCTGTTATTTATTATCAGTGTCTTTTTCATCTTGAAAATTCTCTTCCTTGTTACGTTACATGAATAAAGTTGTTAGCAGTGGATTAGTGGGGCCTTCATTATTAATGGGGGAAACATATTAACAGCATAGCACTGTGTTGCTATTAAAAAAGCCAGAATGCAAGTTGAACAAAAATCTGCTCAGAAGCTCATAATCTAAGAAAGGTTATAGTAATTTAGATTTATGCTACAGAAGCATACACAGAGACTCATAATGATATAGCATGAAAAAAAATCTAACCTTTGTGAGCATGAGTGCAAGTATAATAGTTTTATGTGATACAGAATTTAAAAATTAGTCATGAGAATTGCATCTTCAGAGAGGATATGGCCAGGTTAAAAACAAATCAGCACTCACTTCCTTTTTGGGAAAACTTCAAGAGGGAAATAAGATTTCCAACACCTTCATACTATGAGGAGGAAGAAGTTGAGGTTCATGGAAGCCAATGAATCACATATGTCTCTCCTCCCAGATTTTAATTCAATTGAGAAATATGTATAGCTATCAGGAAGAGAGAAAATAAACACTTCATTGCTGATAAAGCTAAATTGGAGACCACGCCTCAGACCCAAAGTGTCTTCTTCTTTTCTTCTACTTTTATCCCAAATAGAACTCAGTGATCCCAGGTGAGTCAGCCTGTGTGGAAGACAGAGGGGCTGAGCAAGGATCATCAGACACTTCTCAAAGGAGAAAGACAAGGAGAATAAACCTCATATGCCTGGTGACCCTTTACCCTACCTCACTCATCAGATAAGTCAACAGTCAGCACATTTTCTGTAAAGGGCCAGATAGTAAATATTTTAGGCTTTGAGGCTATGTGGTTTTGGTTCCAACCACTCAACTCTGCCGTTGTTGCACGAGAACAGCTGTAGACAGTATATAAACAAGTGAATGTGGCTGTTGTTGTTATTTTACTAGGGTTGCTATAACAAAGTACCACACATTGGGTGGCTTAACCAATAGAAATTTATTGTCTTACAGTTCTGGAACTAGAAGCCTGAGATCAAGATATGCACAGGGTTGGTTTCTTCTGAGGACTGGGAGGGAGACTCTGTTCTAGGACTCTCCGGTAGCTTCTAGTGGTTTGCGGCAATCAGGTTACAAGAACCTGGGCTGAAGTTATGGTTAAAGATTGAAAAAACAGCCGAGTGCAGTGGCTCATGCCTGTAATCCCAGCACTTTGGGAGTCCGAGGCAGGTGGATCACCTGAGGTCAGGAGTTCAATACTAGCCTGCCCAACACAGTGAAACCCCATCTCTACTAAAAATACAAAAAAATTAGCTGAGTGTGATGGTGGGCACCTATAATCCTAGCTACTCAGGAGGCTGAGGCAGGAGAATCGCTTGAACCTGGGAGGTAGAGATTGCAGTGAGCTAAAATCACACCACGGCTCTCCAGCCTGGGCGACAAGAGCAAAACTCCATCTCAAAAAAAAAAAGAAAAGAAAAAAGAAAAAAAATGAGTGAAAAAACATATCAAATTTAAAAAGCACCTGTCTTTGCTCTAAGGACTCTAACACTTCTCTAAGACTCTCTTAATCTTGAAGGTTTTTAGTTATGCATTTTAACAGTATTTATTACTCCTCATCTTGTAAGAAAAGCAAGCAAGACTGATCTGCGCTGTAAAATTTTGCTCACATATAACGGGATTTTAGTGCATGTAGATATCACTTTAATCAGCAGTCCTCTTTTGAGACTTAATTTCCTAAGATTGATCTTAGTCTTTAGTTTCCAGTGGTTTGCTGTGTTACCTTTATTTACAAGATTTTATGAGACAACTGTTAATTGGGAAGAGTGGTCTTAAGAGACATGCCACCCCATCACACTTTCTTCTGAAATACATTCTCCAAAATCTGCTCACATATCAAGCCACATTACTAAAAACAGCCTGTGTCTGCTTCTTTATTTCCAAGTCTGCATCCAAATTGTCTTCATGGATTTACAATTAAACAAGTGCATCTGAGCTTTAATTAATGGCCTTTTTTATTTTCTATAAGAGATGTGAAAAGAGTATTTCTGCATCTTTTATGAAGCTTCTGTTAAAGACTCAATTTTATTACATGGGGCTAGTGTATAAAGAATTAGGTAATTAGTTATTTTTAAACTTTAGTGATAGAAACAAGTAATCTCTTCTAGTGAAATGTTTCCTTCAGCGAAGATAGCCATGGTACGGAACTTTTTTGACATCCATTTTGCTTTGCCTTTTCAGAAGCTCAGAGACCAGTTTTGTATTTGTCTCTAGTGGGGAGACTCAGCCTAGGATTTGCAATACAACTTCCTCTTCCTTCACTTTATTATTTGGATCTTTTAGCTTTTAATTTGCTTTAGTGGTTTTATTACATAGTGCCTATTGCTATTGCAAAGGGACACAAACATTTTTTAAACATAAGTAGGATACAAATAATAAATAGTAAATGGTTGGTTCTCATCATCACTTTGTCCAGAGGAATTACCCTCTAATGCAGATCTTTGTGACCTTAGCTACCTTTTAATGCCACCTCAGTTTACAGTGATTTTTTGTTTTCCCCACAGATTTTTAAATCAATAATTCCTGTACTGAAATGTTATGTTTGTTAAAGAAATAAATACATCTTGGACTGCAGAAATACAGCAGCTTTTTTCTTTTTTTTCTTTTTTTTTGAGATGGAGTCTTGCTGTGTTGTCCAGGCTGGAGTGCAGTGGCATGATCTCGACTCACTGCAACCTCCGCCCCCTGGGTTCAAGCAATTCTTCTGCCTCAGCCTCGCGAGCAGCTGGGATTACAGGCGTGTGCCACCATACCTGGCTAATTTTTTGTATTTTGAGTAGAGAAGGAGTTTTGCCATGTTGGCCAGGCTAGCCTCCAACTCTTGGTGTCAAGTCATTCGCCCTCCTCAGCCTCCCAAAGTGCTGGGATTATGGGCATGAGCCACTGCACCTGGACAACATCAGTTTTTAAATAGGAAAAAAAAATTAGGTGTCAGCTTTATTATTTCTCTTTGAAAGAATTAAAATGAAATAGAAATTATTTTAATTAGCTGTTAGGATTACTTGGCTTGTGAAAGTGACAGAAACCCAACTCGGTTTCGTTTCAGTACAAATTTGTATTTATTGACTCAAATAATTTGGAAAACCAGGGTTTATCAGTCCAGCTTTAGATATGACTAGATTTAGAAGTTCAAAATCATTTTCTCTGCTTACTAAACTCAGTGTTGGCTGCATTAATGGGGCAGGTTCTCCCTTACATTGTGGGAAAAGACTGGACAGCAGTAGTTCTGAGCTAGCGGTACATTCGCCCTACTGCGCAGCTTGTGACATTTCTGCGCTTAAATAATTAAAAAATAAAAAGGTAATTTTTCTTTTTTTTTTTTTTTTTTTTGGTTTTTTGGAGACGCGAGCTCTTGCTCTGCCTCGGCCCCCAGGCCTGGAGTGGCAGTGGGCCGCGTCTCATCCTCAACTCCAGCTCCGCCTCCCAGCCGCTTCACGCCATTTCTCCGCCTCAGGGGCCCTCTCGCAGGTGAGGCCTGGCGGGCCCTCAACCGCGGGCCCCGGCCCACATGCCACCCGGCTGAGCTTTTTGTATTTTTTTGCCTGATGCGGGGTCTTCACCGTGGGTTAGCCAGGGCACTGGGTCTCGCCAGCCCGTCTTCGCGTGGACCTCATGATCCGCCCGTCTCGGCCTCCCAAAGTGCTGGGATTACAGGCTTGAGCCACCGCGCCCGGCCAAAAGTTAATTTTTCAATAGCTCCAGCAGAAGACCCAGGGAGAGCTTTTATTGGCCAGGCTTTGGTCATGTGATCATCCCTGGACATAATCACTATGAATGAAGAAATCCAGTACTTGATTGACCAGGTTTCCATGGTGGCAGTCTTAGAGCCCCACCTAAAGCACTTGGGCTCAGAATGGGAGAAAGCTCCTAAAGAGATTCTGGGCTAAACAAAAACACAGGTTAACTATGCCTCTCATTATGTCTCCATCCCTTGGCTGCCCAGTATCCATATGAACCTTCTTTCCATTTATAAAATTCTCAAAGTGGCCTTTGCCAATATAATGCAAATATACCTCTACCAGAAAAATTTCCCTACCTTCACTCTAAAGGGAGACTATGCTTAGGCTCATCCAGTTACTGCTTTCAACTTCAATTCCAGAATCTCTAAGTTATGACATTTTTTTGGTTGGGTCTAAATGTAGCTCATCATGGCTTGGCAGCCTCTGGCTAAAGGATAAATTTAGCACTGCCACTTCACAGTGGTAGAGAGAAAACGCCATCACTGCAATAAAGCTTCCATTTGGAAAAGGAGAGAAGGGCAGCCACTAAAAATTGATCTCAAGTTCATCACAATGATCTCATGCTGCTGGGCAAAGAGAGCAAGGACTCTCTGACCTGGCAGTGGAGGGAGTTCTTTGTTCAGGAATCTGGCTGGCCCTTCACTGCTTTCTGGGAGGAACTCCCTTTCCTATTGTCCTGAACAGCTATGTGTCAGATGGACACTGGGAAGTTCCTGTTCTAAAAGCTAGAACATTTCAGTTCCTCCTTCCTGTGGGTGTGGATTTGGGCACTGAAAATTTGCCCTACGAGTTAGGCATTCTCTGATCTGTTTGGTGAGGCTTGGCATTTCACTGGCAATGCCACAGCCTCTCCTGACAGATCTGTTCACTGTTGCTCTGTTAATTTCTTGGATACTCCCTACAATGGTAACAAAGCCAGAGCTTTTGTGGAGTCATGGCCCATTAGCCTGGTTCCAAACCTCGCTGATTCTTCCTCTTAGCAATCAGCCTTCATGCTCTACACCTCTCCCTAGCCATTTGGGCCTCACGCTTGGAGGCAATTGGCTGAAACCACATAGATCCTAATCCCTCAGTGGTGGTATTCCTAGGAATGGCTTTTGGAGCAGAGTTGTACCTCATCTTTTTGAATGTATAGCAGCAGGCGTTTGGAACCCAGATCCCTGGCTGACCAGGATTCCAATCTCTTTTCTCATTATGTTTCCTGCTTGTACTAAATTTAGCATGGGGCAGATATTTACACATCCTAAAGGCCAATGGTTATCTGCTGTTGGCCATTTTGGAGTGCCTGGAGCAGGCAGAAAGGATGACTCTTAGGAAGAGTCCCTTTTCCTCTTTCTTTCTGCAACTGCCAGATTAGACTGAAAGCTGTTCCTTTCCTGTATGGTCTTACTGAAGGCTAAAAGAAGTAGCCAACACCCTCCAAAATTCTGGCATCTTTTCCGTGATTCCATAAAACTTGACATTTACAGTCAAGTCATGCATTCATTGCATAATGATGTTTCAGTCAACAACAGACTGCATATAAGGTGGTGGTCCCATAAGATTATAATAATGTATTTTTACAGTACCTTTTCTATGTTTAGACATGTTTACATACACAAATACTTAACCATTGTGTTACAGGTGCCTACAGTATTCAGTGCAATACCATGCTGTACAGGTTAGCAGCCTAGGAGCAATAGGCTAGACCATATAGCTTAGGTGTGTGGTAGGCTAAGACCATCTAGGTTTGTATAGGTAAACTCTAGAATGTCCCCACAATGACAAAATTGCCTAATGATGCATTACTCAGAACTTGTTCCTGCTGTTAAGCAACACATGACTGTATATGATTTGAATTCTGATACACATTAAGCATCTTTTAACTGGCTGCTTTGCTGTCAAGTAACAGCATTTGCCTTTTTCCCTGGAATGGGGGAGTCCCCCCTCTCACCTCAGCTTATCCAGTGTCACATTTTAAGGTCTGTCATTTACAACACTCCCCTTCCAGCTATCAAATACTGTATTGGTTAGGGTTCACTTCAGTGCAAATAATATAAATTCCCCTTATAAAAGTTTAAATAGGAGGAAGTTCTTGGCTTCCCCAACTAGAAAGGCCAAAGGTGCAATTGTCTTCAAACATGTTGGTTACAGAGTTCAGTATTATCAGTACACATTTTTTTTCACTTGTCCCTGCTATCTATGTTGGCTACACTGTAATTGTTTTTCCACTTGTTAGCAAAGACAGTTGTTAGCAAAGACAGCTCCAGGCTGCATCCCCAGTTAGCAACACAACCAAAATTGTAAATACAAAT
This sequence comes from Rhinopithecus bieti, assembly GCF_001698545.2. Lineage (NCBI taxonomy): Eukaryota > Metazoa > Chordata > Mammalia > Primates > Cercopithecidae > Rhinopithecus > Rhinopithecus bieti. The sequence goes on along the minus strand of NW_016825767.1, from coordinate 683,858 downwards.
ATTCCTTTTTTGGCCTGTCTGGGCCACCAAACCAGTTTTTTAGGAATGTAGAACTATGCTTAGTAAGTTCTGCAACACATGCCAACCTCCTCTGGATCCAGAGAGTAGGATCAGCCACTTGCACTGAGAATGGCAGAGGAGTGTTTTTCCTGAAGAAGATGCTAAATCGAAAAGCCTGTATGCCCTACCTTAGGCAAGTGACTTTAAAGATGGTAGGCAGATACCTAAACACAATTTAGTCTTAGTCACATATTATCACGTACAATTGACCCTTGCACAACACGGACTTGAACTGCACAGGCCCACTTACATGTGGATTTTCCTCCACCTCTGCCACCCCTGAGACAGCAAGACTAATGCCTCCTCTTCCTTTTCCTCAGCTTGCTCAACAAAAAGACAATGAGGATGAAGATTTTGTGATGATCTGCTTCCACTTAATCAATAATAAATATATTTTCTCTTCCTTATGATTTTCCTCAAAAAAATTTCCCTAGTTTACTTTATTGTGAGAATACAGTATATAATACATATGACATATAAAATATGTGCTTGTCAGCTATTTATGTTATTAGTAAGGAATGCAGTCAACAGCAGGCTCTGTTAGCAGTTAAGTTTTCCTGGGGACTCAGAAGTTATACTTGGATTTTTGACAGTGTTGGGGGTCGGCACCCCTAACGTCTGCCTTGTTCAAAGGTCAATTGTAATTACTGAACACACATTCTTTCTATAGCACAGTGACTCTCATACACTTTGGCCTCAAGAGTCCTTTTAACCCTTAAAATGTGTTAAGAACCCCAAAGAGCTATTGATTTTATGAGTCCTTAATACATTTTAAACTGTTAATGTTTACTTTATTGAACATTGAATCAGAAGTTTTAAAATTATTTTTCATAATTTTATTTAAAATAACAGTAATAGTCTCAAAAGTTAATGTAATTAGAATATTTTCGTGAAACATTACTATATTTTCAAAACAAATAATTATTGAGAAGAGTTTTACATTTTTTAAAAAACCCAGTTGCTTCATTACTGTTTTTTGCACTTTTGCAAATTCCTGTAATATCTGACTTAATAGACAGCAACTGAATTGTTATATCTGTTTCTGCTTTAATTCATAACTATGTTGTTTGTTTTGGGTGAAAGAAAATCTGGCATTACAGTTATATAGTTGGAAAAAGGAGAAGTATTTTATTTTATTCTATCTATTCTATTCTAGTCTAGTCTAGTTTAGTCTATTCTATTCTATTCTATTCTATTCTATTCTATTCTATTCTATTCTATTCTATTCTATTCTATTCTATTTTATGAGACAGTCTCACTCTGTTGCCCTGGCTGGAGTGCAGTGACATGATCATGGCCTTCTGCAGCCTTGACCTCCAAGTTCAAGCGATCCTCTCACCTGAGTCTTCTAAGTAGCTGGGACTACAGGCACATACCACCACAACTGGCTAATTTGTAGAGACAGGGTCTCACTATGTTGCACAGGTGGGTCTCAAACTCCTGGGTTCAAGGGATCCTCCCACCTTGACCTCTCAAACTGTTAGAATTACAGGTGAGAGCCACCAAACCTGGCCAAGAAGTATTTTAATAGCCTTTTTAGATAATTGTATGTATTCTTTTATACTATACCAAAACTCAACAAGTGGTAATTTCTACATATGTAGAATCTGAAACCATACCAATGAGCTTTTCATATCCTCTTACATTAAAATCCATTGGTCAAATTTGCCCTTCGCATGTATCTTTTACCGATGGATTATATTGTATCAGTATGCCTTGGTTGTTTGGAAAATATTGGACACTGAGTTATGCAGGTCTTCCACTTGTGACACATTTCATTATATGACATCAAAAATATCACATCCATTTGCATCAACACCATTTTCAGAAAGGTCTCTAAGTCTTTGGAAGCTGTCAAGCTCATAGTGGTGAATACAAATTTTCTAAGCTTCTAATTTTCTCTTGAAAGCTGGAATTATATTGTTGACAAGAAAAATTGTCAGTGATAGGCTCACTTTATTAATTTTTGAGAAAATGTCTGCCAAACACCCACATCTGAATAAGTATAGTTTGTTAGTTGTTCATTCAAGTAAAAATAGTCGTTCACAAAAAAAGTACCTGATTCAGCTTGCAACTCAATCACACATGCTTTTCCTCAAGCATTTTCCTTGCAAAATGCAAGGAAAGTACTTTAATGCTTCTTTCCTATGTTGTCACACAGAATATTAAAAATATGTACTTAGGCATTGAGATTTAAGAAAACAAATTTTACTGCTTCATCAATAACTTACTTAAGTGAAATTTGCACTGTATTTTCCTTTACAAGTGCATGTCACTGAAGAGTACAGTGACTATGGGTTCATTTGGGGCCACTGCTTTGCTTGTGCTCTGACACCAACAGTTTTACCCAGCCTTGTTTTTGTACAATGGTAAATATTTCAACATGGTGAAAAAGACAAATGACATCTCAGTAGTATAAAGAAAATAATTTTGACCTCACAACCCCCCAGAAAGGGTCTCAGAGATGCCCAGGACTCTGAAGACCACACTTTGACAACTATAGCTATATATTATAAGAATTGAAATAAATACATTTGGGGAGGATCCACCATTAAAGGACCCACAAGCGTGAGGTGTTATTTTGGCTTGGCCACTGTTTTTTATCTGTCATTTTGGTCATTGTAACATTGCATATCAAACTAGACTTTGAAATACTTTCTTCTAAATTTTCATGAAAGTTGGGGATAAAAAATTTAACAAAAGATGTAGTTAAATCAGAAGACCTTGCTCTTTGGCAGACTTGTTTGCCAGACAAATTTGAAAATTGTCTTTTCTTTCGAAAGACGTTTTGTTGTTTAAGAATTATTTAAAAGATAATATTAATGTTTTGGTATTATATTTGATATCTGTGCAAAACCATATGTAATTTTTCTGGCTTACACTATTTAATGTCCTACTATATATAAAGATTCATTTTGTGAAATGACTTTTTTAAAATGTGAGTTAATTCTATATGAATTTTTAATTACTTATTGTATTATACACTGAATTATTTTTTAGTACTAGAGAAACCTGAGGATGGATTCCAGCCATACCAATTACCAACTAATGAATCTTCAATTTTTACCTCCCTTATCCTCAGTCTCCTTATTTGTAGAACATTTGGAACATTTTTCTAAGAATGGTGTAATGGTATAATAAATGTGAAACTTAGTACTTTGCTGACCACATGGAGGACACTCAATAAATATTTATTTTCTTTCTGCCATCAACTTACTATTCCCAGTCTCTGCTTACAAGAGCAACAAGCACTGGATTGTAAACTCACAGAGTTAGGACAGGGAGTGTTGGGCTCCTTTATTCAGTTCTCACTGAACACCCAAGATGCTATGAGTTGTACTTGGGAAGCAGGCTTTCTTTCAGGCAGAATAATATTCAGGCTGTTGCTGAAGGACTTTTCTGCAGAAGTAAGAACTTTCTAGCAATGTCTCAAATAGAGCAACTATTGCAGCCATCTTTATGGTGTAGTTTTTTTTTTTTTTTTTTTTTTTTTTTTTTATAAGAAGATATAAGGCAGGGCACAGTGGCTCAGGCAAGTAATCCCTGCACATTGGGAGGCTGAGGCAGGTGGTTCTCTTATTTATTTATTTATTTATTTATTTATTTATTTATTT
>NW_016825767.1:671874-679481 GCF_001698545.2 Rhinopithecus bieti | reverse complement strand
ATCCTCTCTAGCACCTGTTTCCTGACTTTTTAATGATTGCCATTCTAACTGGTGTGAGATGGTATCTCATTGCAGTTTTGATTTGCATTTCTGATGACCAGTGATGATGAGCATTTTTTCATGTGTCTGTTGGCTGCATAAATGTCTTCTTTTGAGAAGTGTCTGTTCATATCCTTCACCCACTTTTTAATGGAATTGTTTGATTTTTTCTTGTAAATTTGTTTAAGTTCTTTGTAAATTCTGGATATTAGCCCTTTGTCAGATGGGCAGATTGTGAAAATTTTCTCCCATTCTGTAGTTTGCCTGTTCACCCTGATGGAAGTAAATCACTCCTCAGCAAATGTAAAAGAACAGAAATTATAACAAACTGTCTCTCAGACCACAGCACAATCAGATTAGAACTCAGGACTAAGAAACTCACTCAAAATTGCTCAACTACATGGAAACTGAACAACCTGCTCTTGAATGACTACTGGGTACATAATGAAATGAAGGCAGAAATAAAGATGTTCTTTGAAACCAGTGAGAACAAAGACACAACATACCAGAATCTCTGGGACACATTTAAAGCAGTATGTAGAGGGAAATTTACAGCACTAAATGCCCACAAGAAGAAGGAGGAAAGATCTAAAATTGACACTCTAACATCACAATTAAAAGAACTAGAGAAGCAAGAGCAAACATTCAAAAGCTAGCAGAAGGCAAGAAATAACTAAGATCAGAGCAGAACTGAAGGAGATAGAGACACAAAAAAACCCTTCAAAAAAGCAATGAATCCAGGAGCTGGTTTTTGGAAAAGATCAACAAAAGTGACAGACCGCTAGCAAGACTAATACAGAAGAAAAGAGAGAAGAATCAAATAGATGCAATAAAAAATGATAAAGGGGATATCACCACTGATCCCACAGAAATACAAACTACCATCAGATATTATTATAAACACCTCTACGCAAATAAACTAGAAAATCTAGAAGAAATGGATAAATTCCTGGACACATACACCCTCCCAAGACTAATCCAGGAAGAAGTCTGAATAGACCAATAACAGGTTCTGAAATTGAGGCAATAATTAATAGCCTACCAACCAAAAAAAGTCCAGGAACAGATGGATTCATAGCTGAATTCTACCAGCAGTACAAAGAAGAGCTGGTACCATTCCTTCTGAAACTATTGCAATGAACAGAAAAAGAGGAAATCCTCCCTAACTCATTTTATGAGGCCGACATCATCCTGATACCAAAGTCTGGCAGAGACACAACAAGAAAAGAGAATTTCATACCAGTATCCCTGATGAACATCGATGCAAAAATCCTCAATAAAATACTGGCAAACCGAATCCAGCAGCACATCAAAAAGCTTATCCACCTTGATCAAGTTGGCTTTATCCCTAGGATGCAAGGCTGGTTCAACATATGCAAATGAATAAACATAATCTGTCATATAAAGAGAACCAAAGACAAAAACCACATGATTATCTCCATAGATCCATAGATGCAGAAAAGTCCTTTGACAAAATTCAACAGCCCTTCATGCTAAAAACTCTCAACAAACTAGGTATTGATGGGACGTATCTCAAAATAATAAGAGCTATTTGTGACAAAACTCGCAGCCAATATCATACTGAATGGGCAAAATACTGGAAGCATTCCCTTTGAAAACTGGCACAAGACAGGGATGCCCTCTCTCACTTCTCCTGTTCAACATAGTGTTGGAAGTTCTGGCCAGGGCAATCAGGCAAGAGAAAGAAATAAAGGGTATTCAATTAGGAAAAGAGGGAGTCAAATTGTCCCTGTTTGCAGATGACATGATTGTATATTTAGAAAACCCCATCGTCTCAGCCCAAAATCTCCTTAAGCTGATAAGCAACTTCAGCAAAGTCTCAGGATACAAAATCAATGTGCAAAAATCACAAGCATTCCTATACACCAAAAACAGACAGACAGAGAGCCAAATCATAAGTAAACTCCCATTCACAATTGCTTCAAATAGAATAAAATACATAGGAATCCAGCTTACAAGGGATGTGAAGGACCTCTTCAAGGAGAACTACAGACCACTGCTCAATGAAATAAAAGAGGACACAAACAAATGGAAGAACATTCCATGCTCATGGATAGGAAGAATCAATATCGTGAACATGGTCATATTGCCCCAGGTAATTTATAGATTCAATGCCATTCCCATCAAGCTACCAATGACTTTCTTCACAGAATTGGAAACAACTACTTTAAAGTTCATGTAGAACCAAAAAAGAGCCTGCATTGCCAAAACAATCCTAAGCCAAAAGAACAAAGCTGGAGGCATCACGCTACCTGACTTCAAACTATACGACAAGTCTACGGTAACCAAAACAGCATGGTACTGGTACCAAAACAGAGATGCAGACCAATGGAAGAGAACAGAGCCCTCAGAAATAATACCACACATCTACAACCATCTGATCTTTGACAAACCTGACAAAAACAAGAAACCAGCAAAGGATTCCCTATTTAATAAATGGTGTTGGGAAAACTGGCTACCCATAGGTAGAAAGCTGAAACTGGATCCCTTCCTTACACTTATACTAAAATTAATTCAAGATGGATTAAAGACTTAAATGTTAGACCTAAAACCTTAAAAACCCTAGAAGAAAACCTAGGCAATACCACTCAGGACATAGGCGTGGGCAAGGACTTCATGACTAAAACACCAAAGGCAATGGCAACAAAAACCAAAACTGACAAATGGGATCTAATGAAACTAAAGAGCTTCTGCACAGCAAAAGAAACTACCATCAGAGTGAACAGGGAGGCCGAGGTAGGTGGTTCTCTTGAGGCCACAAGTTCAAGACCAGTCTGGCCAACATAGTAAATTTTTATTTTTATAGAACAACACCAAAGCTAGTCGGGTGTGGTAGTGGGTGCCTATAATCCCAGTTATTCAGTAGGTTGAGGTAGGAGAATTGCTTGAACCTGGGAGGCAGAGTGACCTGAGATCGTGCCACTGCACTCCAGCCTGAGCAGCAGAGCGAGACTGTGTCTCAAAAAAAAAAAAAAAGAGGAAAGAAAGGTGATGTGTCAGGGTTTTTTGTTATTTTTTTCGGTTGGTTTTTTGTTTTTTTTTAAGACCATGAATATTTTTTCTAATAGTTAATACTGTTTTTCCTTAAAAAGCAAGCACTTTATAATTATTATATGCATACTGAAGCATTATTTGAGAATCCTTAATACAAATCGGTTATCTATGTTGTTTAAATTGAAAAACAATAAGAGAATCAATGTCTCCATGTCATGAGGAGTGAGAAACTGGAGTTGTGGTTAGAATTTTCTATCTCACTGCTTTACTTCATTAGTGATGCTGCCCTCATGATAGAATTCTCGCTGTAGTTGGTTCTACTTTAATAATACTTGTCAGCTCTTGATTCCTTTTGCTGCTAAATATATAAACAAAATGTTAGAAGTCATCACAGTCTGAGGCAGAAAGGATTTCATCAAGCACTCGATTGTGTCTGAAGAAATAACAACCCAAAGAGCACGCGAAATGGATTTATTTAGCAGCAGGAAAAATTTTTCATTGAACATCTTTAATACATTCTGTTCAGGTGCATTGAGGCTGATTATTAAAAAGGAACATAGTGAAATGACATGAGACAGGCACCAAATGGCATAGAAAAACTTTTATACATATAATGATACAGAACTGTAGGAAATTGTCAATCTCATTTTCCTTCTCTGCTGGTTTTCTAATCCTTAGCATTATTTCAACTATGTTTTTAAAAATTGCACAATTAAAGTTAAATAATGTAAGTTAGAATCAAGCAATAATTTGATTTGAAAAGATGGTTGGCCAGGTTTTCAGCAGGCCTAGGTTCTAGTCCTTACTTTCACTCTAAATTTTTCTCAATCCATTATTATGGACTGAGTGTTTGTGTCCCTCCTTCCCAAATCTATATGTTGAAGCCCTAACCCACAATGTGATGGTATTTAGAGGTGGGGCTTTTGGGAGGTAATTAAGGTAGAGTCTTGAGGGTAGGACTCTCACAATAGGATTAGTATTTTTATAAGAAGAGGAAGAGTGGCCAGGCACAGTGGCACAAGCCTGTAATCCCAGCAGTTTGGGAGGCCAAGGTAGGAGGATTGCTTTGGATCAGGAATTCAAGACCAACCTAGGCAGCACAGCGAACAAAAAAAAAAAAAAAAAAAAAATTGCCAGGCATAGCAGCAGGTGTCTATAGTCCCAGCGACTTGGGAGGCTGAGGCTGGAGTATTGCTTCAGCCTAGGAGTTTGAGGCTGCAGTGAGCTATGATTGTGCTACTGCACTCTAGCCTGGGGAATAGAGCAAGACCTTGTCTCTTAAAAAGAAGAAGGAGAAAGAGAAGGAGACTGGAGCTCTTTTTCTCTCTGCCATGTGGGAATATGGCAACAAAGTGGCCATCTGCAACCCAAGGAGAGCTCTCACCAGAGGCCAATCACATTGGCACCTTGATGTTGGACTTCTAGCCTCTGAAACTATAAGAAATAAATTTCTGTTATTTAACCAACCAGTCTATAGTATTTTGTCATGGCAGCTTAAGTTGACTAATATACTTGTTCAACCCACTTAATTTCTTTCAACCTCAGTTTTGTCATTTATAAAAATAAGATTATCAGATTAAATAATTTCTGAGGTTCACTCTGTGCTAAAATTTGTTTTTGTTTTTGTTTGTTTTTTGAGACAGAGTCTCACTCTGCTGCCCAGGCTGGAGTGCAGTGGTGTGATCTCAGCTCACTGCTGCTTCTGCCTCCTGGGTTCAAGTGATTCTCCTTCCTCAGCCTTCCGAGTAGCTGGGATTACAGGTGCGTGGCACCACACCTGTCTAATTTTTGTATTTTTAGAAGAGATGGGGTTTCACCATATTGGCCAGGCTGGTCTTGAACTTTTGACCTCAGGTGATCTGCTTGCCTCGGCCTCCCAAAGTGCTGCAGTGTACTCAAAATAGTTTTCTTGTGGTAGGAAGAATTTGAGACTATTTCAAGATTCCTCTCTCAGTGTTTCTGAAGCATTGCATATGCAAATAAGCAATACTGAAAATATGAAGGAGGTACAACGTATGCCTTCTTTACTATTTTATAACTTGGATCATAGCTGAATGTAATCTTTACATTTGACTCATTATTATCTTTTTCTGTACCATTTTAGCATTTTTTATTTAATACAAGAAATATTTGTATCTTATCTTGCAAAGATGTTATTTGAAATTGTCATTTAATATGCATAATTTGGGCCCTTTTAATAATAGAAAGCATTCGAACTCATTCAATCTCATTGATTATTTTTTCTACCTAAAGCTAATCTTACATTTCTTTCATTATATTAGTAGAGGTCCTATGGCCTTATCTCTTGCCTATTACAAAAATGCAAATATTTTTAAATGTCGAATTCATGACCCACAGCAATATTCTGAAATAAAGAGGCTCTAACAATCCCTAATGTAAATTCATTAGAGGAACTTGAATTTTGATCTATTTAACTCTCACTCATATCATTTCCATTAAAACCTTTTTCATCAACATTGGGTAACACTTTGACCCAGAGTGTGCACTTAGCAGAGGAGAATTCCAAGTTCTTATAACTGAAGGTTATCAGTTGTCATTCTGTACTTGTAACTATTTCATATTGACTTAAGACTCAAGAGTAAATGTGTTATTTTTCTCTGTTTGCAAAGAACTAGATGCTTTTAAAACTTCAATTTAGACACAAGGAAGTATCAGTGGCTGCTAGTTTGTCTCTTTGAAATCAGTTCTTGTTATGACAGCTCTTTTTTATTAGCCACTATTGTAATGTCTTAGATTATGATATGCTAGTAAAAAGCTGGTTGTTATTGATGCACATGGTGAAGGAACTCATTTCATATTACAGAGTTTTGTATGTCTGTATTTATCAGTCCCCATGATACTAAAGCAACATAGTAGAACCACAAAAGTAATTACATATTTTCCGAATAATTATCATTTCAGAGTTGCAAGGGTTGTATATGCCAGGACACTCTCACACGTTTAACTCCACCTTCACCAAACCTGATACTCTCCACAACGAGTAGAGCTCACTAGACCTGTGAGAAGACACAATGGTACTTGACACTTGGTAGATGTTGAAACTACAGTAATTAGCTCTAAACAGACAGGCAAAGACTAATAGTGATTTTTAAAGCAGATAGTAGATAGAATAAATAAATCAGCTAATTTGGCCACCAAATGAACTTGACAGGTTTGTATATTGAAGAGGAGAGAGAAATAAGTGGAGCAGTGTCAAGATGACTAGGAGTGACTTCGTGATTTAGCTGTGATTTAGAACGAAAGGCTCATACTCCCACCTGTGTACTAAATATTTTTATGATGTTGGAAAACCTTTCTCGCTTCTTTATCAAGATAGAGACTTCCCAAGGTTGACATAATCATAGCTTCAACTCTGTTTGCTGATAGAGGAAGTGAAATTTCAGGCTGAGAACACCCTTATACACAGTCCTTTAGATGACTGATATCACTCAGAGAACCAAATACACATCCAGTCTTCGTGGAAAGGAAGTAGACTGCGTATTTTTGGTTACATCTTAATATTTAGCACATAACATCAACAACATACATCTGTGCATGGAGGAGCACAGTAGATCATTTTTTTCAGGATGGTAATTAGATTGATGATTTGGAAAGCTTAAAGGTCTTGGGATGTGATGGGACTCATCCGAGGTCGTGCTAATGAAGCTAAGCCTGTCTTTTATTCTTCTCAAAATTTGGGAGGATACCCGAGGTCTGTTTTCCTTGCCATAAAGGATAACCACAAAGCTGTGAAAATAAGATCAAAACAGATTTCTCTTACAAAATTATCTGTTGGTTATACACTTGAGGTTCAGTTGAGAAAAACAGTACCTGTCGGATAATAGCAACAAAACAGAGAGCAGCGTATCACATAGCTAAAATTTATCTGGAAATGAAACTATATAAAGATTTCCGAAACTCAAAGATCTGATAGAATGTGAAAATTTATCATTTGATGTTGAGACAAAATGGCATACTTTTCTTCTCTGTTTAAAAACAGCGATGAGTAAGTATAAACTGTAACATGACCATCATAATCATCATCATGAAATTTAAAAGTACTCTTCTGTATGTGTCCCTGTTCGAGTGTTATAGAAAAAGAGTTAAACATGGAAGCCATTTGGATGCTTAACACTTAAAAACATACTATATGTGACTACATATACAGGTGATTCAGAGGAATTGATATTACACAAATGTCTGACCTAAACAAATATTTATAACATGTATAAGAAGAGAAATTGCATAATCAAGTGAGATGATAAGTTAGGGAGAGATTTGTATATTAAAACGATACCACAAGAAAGTTTTACCATGAGGATATTATGGAAACTGACTGATTATTCTAAATAAATTAATAACAATAATAGTAACAATAATAATAAGGCAATGTTAACTGCAAATGTATTTGTTATTGTAAATACTTTTTATTTTTTAACAAAATAAACTGAGTTTACTTTTAATTTATAAAAGAATAAAGTTTTAATTCATATGTAAATTCTATAATGCATATGTAAATTATAAAATTTATATTATAAATATTATGTTTATAT
>NW_016825767.1:667796-671572 GCF_001698545.2 Rhinopithecus bieti | reverse complement strand
AATAAATTATATTAAATGTGGAAAGATTATTAGCTCAAGATGAAAATTGATTTCAATCGTCCATTATAAAAGAGGTATGGAAAACAGCGAGTAATACAAAACAATCCAAAACCATGCTCCTTTTCCTCCTTACTAGCTTTATTCAAAGAAAATATATACATGGCAAGTATTTGGCAAATATTTCCATCCTGTTTAGAAGATTGGAAGTCTGAGACACAAATATTTAAATATTTTACTCAAAACTACAAGAAAATAAGTGATCCACATGAAGAAAGTGTTCAAGCTTTCCTATCCTTTAACTTTAGTGCATGCTGCCCCTTGTAAATGTTTATCATTTATCTTCAAGGCTTTCTTGAAGAGTACCATGTATAGAGGAGCTCATATTATTTGATAAGTTAGCATTTTCTTAACAAGTCTCTGATATAAAAGAAAAGTTCAAAATTCCACCTTTCGACTGAATTGTCCACTTAAAATGTTAAGATGGTAATTGGTTTAAGTGATGTCCAAGTAAACCTGATGTGATAGAATTCTGAATAGGTTTTTGATTGACAGGTACAATTGAAAGAATGGATGAAACTGGGAAGTAAATTGGTTTCTGATATTATTCTCATGTGTTGTATATTTTCTGAAGTATTTTTATGGTCTACGTGTAGGAGCTAGAAGTATCTGGCATTACTACACTTGACAGCCAAGCTCATGGTAAGGCCCAGAGCTAGCGGAAGTGCAGGCAGGAAATGGAGTCCCTGAGTCATGTCATGGGAATGCATGGTTAGTGAGCATTGATAACATTCAGATAGACCGCACTGTTGATTTTGGAAGACTTGTCGTGGGAACCCTAAGTAGAGTCCTTTAGGGGTGCATTTGTTTTTATGTTTTCTACTGTGTTTAAGTGGTTTGGACTAGTTATTTCTTTTTTTGGTGCAGCAGCAAAGAAAACCATGACATGGTGATCTCTATAGAGTGTATCATATAATCTCTCTGTTTGGCAATTGTCCTAAGCAGCCAACTGGTCATTCTCGTTGTGCTAGCTACAGTGAAAAAAAAAAAAAAAAGTACTGCTTTTTTGGTCAAAAAGCTATTTTCCTGAAACCTCCATCCAGTTGCATCTGGATTATAATCTTAACAGTCAATCCTGTTGACCACTGTTTTATCTACAGCAATCTTCTCACTGGTAGTAGACAACGACCTAATGCAGTGTGTCAAAAATAAGCTGGGAAAGCCCGTGCAGAAAGGGTGGGGGAGGTAGAGCAGGAGAGCCTTAAACTCTGATTGTTCTGATTATAATTCCTTTTCACGCCCATTACGTCTTCCAAGTGGTGGTTTATTCATTCAAATCAACAAATATTTATGGGAAGCATGCCAAATGCAAGGTACTGCATTTAGGGGCTGAGGACACAATAATAAAATCGCGGCTCTCCTGGAATTTAGACTAGTCATGTGAGGAAACAATAAACAAAGTAAGTAAAATATGTAGTATGCTTATTAATGGCAATGAGTGTCCCAGGTCAGGGTGGGGTGGAAATACCGTCAGAAAGGGGATATTGGGTGGTCAGAGTGAAGGTTTGCAGTTCTAAAGTAGTTCTTTGGTGAATGTTGCACTGAGAAGGTGGCATTTAAGTCAAATGGGAAGGAAGCATCTGCTCTGCTTCTACGCTAGACCTGGAGTTCAGAAAGAATTAGAGTGCTTTCTGTCCCAGTTTTAAAGGGAACTTGGAAGTGAGCAGCTAACCCTGGGTAATCAGATATCTTGATGAACACAGGGTTCCTAAAGGAATTTTGCCTTTTCGGGTTTACTACTCTGTCTGATGAGAAACCTGCACCAGGTCATTTAGGGTTTCATCAGAAAGGTCATTAACCTGGCACCGACCTGTGGATTTTTTTCCTAGCTGTTTTCCACTCAGCCCTACCTTTGACCTTGAATGCAGCCAACCACTGGCCACATTCTGTGAATGTACAAGTTTAAGTGTGGGACTGAAGAGTTAGAGGCTGAGTAGATCCTAGATTTGAATTTTCTTAACTTTAATATTTGTCTTCTTTTAGATATGTATTGTTTTATACAGTTGCTCCAGAAAATAGCTAACTTTTAAAAAATTAATAAACTTTAATATTTAGAGCAATTTTAAGTTTACAGAAAAAATTAAGCAGAAAGTACAGCATTCCCAAATACTCCCCATCCCCAGTTTTCTCTATTAATAACATCTTTCCTTAGATGTTAATATTCTGTATTATTTATTATTATTAATATTCCCTATTATTTAGATGTTAGTATGCCCTGTTATCTACATTTGCTATGATTGATGAATCAATATGATACATTATTATGAAGTAAAGCTATTGTTTACATTAGTGTTCACTGTGTTGCATAGTGCTACAGGTTTTGACAAATGTGTAAGCAGCTTTACTGATCACGTGAGATCACCTCTGTGTTCATTCTGGGACTTTGGAGGGGTTGGGATAGTTGAGTGTGATAGATCAGGCCCCAGACAAGATCCCTGAATCTAAAGTAGGGGTTGTGCCAGTGTCTGAGCCTTGGTTCCACAAGGAGGCTCTGTTGTGATAATGAGTTTATGGTTCCTAAAAGTCAGGTGATCATGGCAAACTTTTTAGCTGTTCCACCCGTAAGCACACACAATGCTGATTCCCTCTGGAAAGTTTAACCTGCTTGGAAGTCCATACATCTCCCAGCACCACAGAACCTTGTTCGACAGAAGGAGGATACTTCGGAAAATCTATGCAGTAAGAGATGCCTGTTCTTTTGTTGCGTCATATTTGAAGCAGTTGAGCAGTCAAAAGTGCACTTAGCATTTGAGTGATGTTGGCAATTTAACCTCTGCAAAACTCAGCTTTCTCATTAAAAACAGATATAATTGTTACTGGAAAGGAGTCCTGATCCAGACCCCAAAGAGAGAGTTCCTGGATCTCGCACAAGAAAGAATTCAGGTTGAGTCCATAGAGTAAAGTGAAAGCAAGTTTATTAGGAAAGTGAAGAAATAAAAGAATGGCTACTCCATAGACAGAGCAGCCCCAAGGACTGCTGGTCACACATTTTTATGGTTATATCTTGATTATATGCTAAACAAGGGGTGGATTATTCATGCCTCCCCTTTTTAGATCATATAGAGTAACTTCCTGATGTTGCCATGGCATCTGTAAAATGTCATGGCCCTGATGGGAGTGTAGCAGCGAGGATGACCAGAGGTGACTCTTATTGTCATCTTGGTTTTGGTAGGTTTTGGCTGGCATCTTTACTGCAACCTGTTTTATCAGCAAAGTCTTTATGACCTATATCATGTGCTGCCTCCCTATCTCATTCTGTAACTTAGAATGCCTTAACCATCTTGGAATTCAACCCAGTAGGTTTCAACCTCATTTTATCCAGTCCCTATTCAAGATGCAGTTGCTCTGGTTCACACACCTCTGACATAATACTTAATTCAGAATTAATGAAATAAGTTCTGCGAAGTACCTAGATCTAGTAGACATTCAGTAAATGATAACTGTATTATTACAATATCTAACTCGCACCATTTCCCTGCCAGAAGTTCTTGCTTTTAGCTTCCTCAAAAGAATCCTCTGGGACAATTGGTTTCAAACCTTATTCCTCAGAATTCTTTTTTTTTTTTTTCTTTATTTAAGTTCTAGGGTACATGTGCATAACGTGCAGGTTTGTTACATATGTATACTTGTGCCATGTTGGTGTGCTGCACCCATCAACTCGTCAGCACCCATCAATTCATCATTTATATCAGGTATAACTCCCAATGCAATCCCTCCCC
>NW_016825767.1:651185-665914 GCF_001698545.2 Rhinopithecus bieti | reverse complement strand
CTCTCGCTGGTCGGGCTGCAGCAGCTGACCAGCACCGATTGTCCGGCACTCCCCAGTGAGATGACCCCAGTACCTCAGTTGAAAATGCAGAAATCACCGTTCTTCTGTGTCGCTCGCGCTGGGAGTTGGAGACTGGAGCTGTTCCTATTTGGCCATCTTGCTCCACCTCCCTATTCCTCAGAATTCTATAGCTCCTCACACATTGTGTGAGGTTTAATGGAGAAACAGACTAGGCTGGACGTTAGATTTCCATTTTAATATTTATCTGTAAGGTTGTAATGTGCAAATAAAGTTTTAAACCATATTTTAATGCGAAGTAGTTTCAGACAGCGATCCTTGATTGTATTTCATAAAGTCTACAGCCGAGTGAGGCTAAGTTCTGGTACTTTCTTTTAACCTCCAAGGTCTCACAGATCACTAATGAAATGCACCATATAGACTCTGGAATTTTTGCTAAATCCTTTCATTGGATTTTAAAAAGAAAAAATCAAAGAAATGAACAAAACAATAATCTTGAAATTTTCCAGATTAGAACATGTTCTCTTCTAATACATGATTTGGGATTTGTTTTCTTAATGGACTTGACTCCTCTGATCTCAGACAATCAAATCATCAATGTTTTCAATTTTATATTAATGTCTCCTAAACTAACTCAGCCCACGCGCTCATCTATTCGAAAATATTTGTTGAGTGTCTACCATGGTGCCCGGTACCAGGAATACCATGGAGAAATGTTTTCTGTTTTATACTTGGCATTTTTCCAAAGTCTGTTACCCTTTCAACAGTTGAGCTCAGGATAGAACTTGCATTTTAATTTTCATTACAAACAGCCTGCCCATCTACCACTGGCAAATTCTCTAGCATGTCATAAGCATGTCACATGGCCACAAAGTATTGAAACGGGGGACTTCTCTGATTCCCCTTGCAGGATATGCGACAGGGGTATGGCTCACCTGTTTGGTTGCCCACTGCTCAAACCCTTTGTGAGAGGAGGAGCACGCAGATGGGCAGGTGCAGAGGCCAGGGCAAGCACTTTGGGCTCTGGCCCCATGGTAGTGTCTAGTGGTGGGTGCCCGCAACCTCAGTGTTACAAAGCTCTTTCAGCTTGGCCACCTGCTGAAGGCTTGAGTGTTAATCAGCTCAGTGGACCCTTTGCCTTTTCGCAAGGGCAGAGGGCCAGTGTGACAGCTTCCTGTATCCCAAGCTCTTGTCCAGTGTCCCAGAAAAATTGGATCACAAACGGACTGGAATGATGAAGGTGAGGTTTTATTGAATGGTGGAGGTGGCTTTCAGTGGGATGGATGGGAAGCTGGAAGGGCGGGGGCTGGGGGGATGGAGTGGGAGGGTATCTTCCCCTGGAGTTGGGCCGCCCAGTGGCCAGAGGCAAGACTACTCTTGCACCACCCACAGCCAAACTCCTCTCAGCATCCAGATGTTCCTACTCTTTTCTCTTTCTCTGCCGTGTTGTTCCACACTCTGTCTGTTTGCCTCCTGTCTTCTTGCCTGCTGGTCTACTCTAGAGCTTGGGGTTCGGTGTTTATATGGGTGCAGGATAGTGGATGTGGTGAACCAAAAAGGAGTGTGAAAGCAGGAATACTTGTTCTCATTTAGGGCCATGAGTATCCAGGCTTGAGGGTGGGGCCTTTGCCGGGGAACCGCCTTCTTCTACCCAGTATTTCCCTGTCTCCAGTCCGTATCAGTATAGTACATACCTACTAGAATCCTTCAATTTGCTATTTCAAATGAATTCCCCAGAGCAAAAGAAGCATGTGGAATTCCTTAAAACAAATAAAAAACATTTTTGAAATAAGGTTGTAAACTATTGTCATTAATTCCATTTATAGTTGTATCAGATAAAATTCTTTTCATGGTTATTTTAAACTTATGTGAAAGTTTAAAAACGGTTTACTTAATGAGTAATATTATTACTTTATGTCACAACCATCGCTTAACATACAGTTCTTCCTTAAGCTCAAGGTTATCGATCCATTTGATTTTTTTCCTTTCAGCAATGTTCCAACATTGAAAATGATCTCAAAGATGATTTCTACCCCTTTTAGAAGAAGGAATACAATGGATTACATTTCTGGTCTGGTAATTCTCTGAGAATCTTCATGCAAATAATGAGAACTAGCAAAATGGGCAGAGATAAAGAAAAGAAAACTTGAAGTGATTAGCCCCATGGTGCGTGGCTGTTTCTTGAGCTTTTCATATGCAAAGGCACCATTGTTTGGATTAATAAAATTAGCACATTCCATTTCGGCTGTAGAAGCTGAATAAGTAAATTACTTCATACTTTAAACTAAACTCTAATTTAAACACTTTAAAAAGAAAATATAAAAGGAAGTTTTAATAGATACATTGTTTTCAGATGTCTATATCCTGTTTTTTTATTAGTTGATTGGACTTGACCCACATAAAAGTAACATTTAATTTCTCTAACTCATTTATTAGACATTGGTCAGAGAAAGTGAAGAATAATATGATGGCTTCTTAGCTTTTATTATAACTAAATAGAAAAATATCTGAATACTGGACCACCAAATTAATGTTTAACTTGGTTTACCAAGAGATAACTTTTAACAACACAAAAGGCTTTACTATAGTGAGTTGCCTTATGGAAGTTAAAAGAGAAGACAGAAAACTATAAAGCCTATATGACTAAATTTAGATGATATAACTTGATGTTTATTTTCCTGAACTGAGACTTGGTCTTTTTTTATTAGCAATTCTAATCAATTGATTAATCATTGACCAGAGGAAGAAAGCTAATAATAAAATATGCTGGTATGAACTGGTTTGTTAATAGTGGGGGAAGAGATGTGAATACCTTAGAAAGATATTTAGAAGCTAGAATCATTTAGGAAGGGTGTGAGATTAGAAAGAGATGGAAGAATGAAGGGTGACTCCCAGCAGAGAGTACACACTAGGATAGACCAAATCCAGTCAGCAGGGCGTGTTCAATTTGAGTGTAATGAATTTGAGGGACTTGAGGGCTAACCCAGTGGAGATGATTGTTGGGGAATTAAATATGAGTCTGAAATTCGGGTAAAGAGAATGTGTTAATAAGCATGACCTAAATGCTTTAAGTGTGTTAACACAAAGTTGTATATGATCACAGCATAAAGAGGGATGAATTCTGTGAATATCAAAGAAAGCTACAGAGAGAAGTTGGTATTTGAACTTGAAAGATAGATAGGATTCCAGTAGTTGGAAAGTAGAAAGGATATTCCAGTTTAGAGCAGTTTCACGTGCCAAGATTCAAAAGCTTGAAAGTGTTTGTATGATCAGGAAATGTCTGGTAGAAGAAAAAACATAGAATTCATGAAGATAATGAGGATTCATGCCCAAAAAGAAGATCGTTGCCTAGTAATCTTTTGATCTCATTCTTGAAAATCTTCGTTCTATTCTCAAGGGGCAAATGGGATCCATTGAAGATTTTTGAGGAGGAAAGAACTAGATATTGGAAATAAGATGTTGCAGACAAAAGCAATTACATTTAATTGTTGATTTTATTTGTGATTGTCACAGAAATACAAATCAAAGATAATACTGAGGCTTCTAAATCAGAAGGATAGACTTAATGAAGGTGCAGTTAATTAAGAAATAAAGCACCAAGGACAAGCGCATCTGGATCGGGGGACTCCTTTTTTTTTTTTTTTTTTTTTTTTTTTTTGAGTACGGAGTCTGCTCTGTGGCCAAGGCTGGGAGTGCAGTGGCCGATCCAGCTCACTGCAAGCTCCGCCTCCCGGTTTCACGCCATTCTCTTCTGCCTCAGCTCCCGAGTAGCTGGGACTACAGGCGCCCGCCACCAATGTCTGGCTAGTTTTTGTATTTTTGAGTAAGAGACAGGGTTTCACCGTGTTAGCCCAGGATGGTCTCGATCTCCTGACCCTCGTTGATCCACCCGTCTCGGCCCTCCCAAAGTGCTGGGATTACAGGCTTGAGCCACCGGCCCGGCCTTGGATCGGGGGACTCTTGAGCTGAAGCATGGTAGACCTCTAAGGTGGCCATCTGGATGAAGCTCTGGAATTGTGCTAGTGGAGATGGAAATTTGGCAGTCTGGGTCTTCAAAATCAAGATAACTGTAGTTAGAGGAAGGAGTAACGAGAAAGAGGAGGACTAAGGACAGCACCTTAGGGAATGTATATATACACTTAAGGAAGAGGAAGAGGAACTAGGGTAGAAGGCTCAGTGACCAGAGACACACACAGAAGAACCAGGAGAGGGCAGTATCATAGAAGCCAAGGAAGAGTGGTATCACCAAGGGAAGGAGGATTAGATTCTTTGAAGCTGTCCTGGAAGACCAGCACTGAGAGAACAGACCACTGGAGCTCAC
This sequence comes from Rhinopithecus bieti, assembly GCF_001698545.2. Taxonomy (NCBI): domain Eukaryota; kingdom Metazoa; phylum Chordata; class Mammalia; order Primates; family Cercopithecidae; genus Rhinopithecus; species Rhinopithecus bieti. The sequence goes on along the minus strand of NW_016825767.1, from coordinate 661,575 downwards.
AAATACAAGGACATAGCTGAGTGAGAAGTCACAGAGAGAATATTTTTCATAGAGTGATGGGCTGTATGCCAGATTGCAAAAGGTGAAGAAGTTACTGTCAGACGGATCACACACCACAGCAAAAGTATAAGCTTGGTGAAGTTTGTGGATGATAACTAAAAGAGAAAGTAAGATTGAGGAACATGGTTTTGGAGGGCAAGGTAAGCAATTCATTGAGAAAGATCATGTGAATTAAGGAGAGTAAGGGCATTGCAACAGAGGAAGATTAACACTTTTCAACAAGGAAATATGATGAAGGTGCTCAAATTAAAAGCATTCTAATGATATGAGTGCACCGGGATCTCATGAAACTCTCATAACATGCTTCCATCCCTAGCCCAGAGTCTTGGGAATGTCTCTCCCCCTTTTAGAGCCTTTATCCTACATCCACATTCTGAAACTTTTTCCCTTTCTTTTCTTTTCACAGACTGTTTAGAATATACTAATGTCTCCTCATTTATAAGGCATGTAGCCAAAGTAATTTTGTATATTTTTAACTTTTGGATTCTTTTCCTTGTCTATGTGTGAGATGATAATTGTGAAAACTGGACTAACTAGAGCCCAGGGAAAATGAAAAACGCATATCTGTTACATATATAATGATGGTAACAAAATCAACACCAATAATAAATACAACTACAGCAACAGCATCAGCAGCTGCTAAGATTTTCCTTACTTTGTGCTAAAAGAGTGCTAAGAGCTTTACATGGATGATTTCATTTGATCTGCACAACAACTTTGTGATGCAGGCTCTATTAATATCTACATTTTCTAGATGAAGAAACCAAGGCTCAAGGAGGTTAAGTTGCCCAAGGTCGTAGAGCTTGGGAATGCTCAAAAAATATGACAGAGACCAACAACCATACTTTCTAAAAGGTCATTGTTTTAATAATAAATGGTTATTCCAGGCTACGGTGAGTTTAGAAAAATGGTTTGGCTTGAGTAACTGGTTCTCCAGTAGAAAATGTCATATTTTCAATGATGCAATATGGCAGGCGGCACAATTTACTGTGGAGGAAACTTTTTAAAGGTCAAAGAGGAACTGCTCTCCCTGTGTCATAAAAGTCCTAACAGGTCACTGTGGAGGTACTATTTTGAACGCACTGCTTTTCTTTCTGCAGGCAAAAGGCAGGCATTGTTGAAGTTGCAAGAGCTTGTGTTTTGGAAGAGGAGTTGTTAGGGGAGAGGAGTGGCTGTGATGAGGCAAAGAAGTGTGTCAGTAAACAGAATTGTGGAAGACATAAGCCATGCAAAGCACGTACTGGAAAAAAAGCATCAATAAGGAAAGATGGAAAGAGGGCAGTAGTGCCCACTTTTCTGTGGTTTCACTCTCCAGGGTTTGAGTTTACAGTGGTACAGTACAATAAGATATTTTCAGAGACCACATTCACATAACTTTATTACAGTACATTGTTATAATTGTTCTATTTTATCATTAGATATTGTTCTTAATCTCCTACTGTGCCCAATTTATAAGTTAATTTTATCATAGGTAGGTACACATAGGAAAAAACATAGTTTATATAGGGGTTGGTACAATGCACAATTTCGGGCATCCACTGGGATGCCTGAAATGTATCATTATGTAGGAAAGAAAGAATTTGAAGCTTCCAACTTTGCAGCTGCCCTCTTCTGGGTCCCATTTTAGCCCCTTTACTTTTATTACTTGGCAAGTGTATGGACACTGAGAAACCCATTCACATTCTATTAGTGGCTCTTGAGGGTACTTTAGGAGTCTCTGGGTCCAAATCCCAAGAGATAACGCCAATCTACTTCTTTCCTTAGGGTCACTCTAGGTCAGGGTTGATCTCAAAGTGCAGGTGAAATCAGTTAGGAACACTCTGACCACGATCTATAAGCAGTTCAGTCAAGGGTCTACAGTGAATTGTTCCCATCTTCAGCACTCTGAATTGCACACTTTCTGCATTTCACATTTTGATTATCTTCAATTCACCGAAGTATACCTGATAATTAGTTCATTTTGTTTTAGCGCAGTCTCATTCTTATTTTCTTCTTGCATCTCTACATGGACCTTCTTTGGCCTTGAAATAATTTGAAATTGAAAGGTTGTATAATTTTCTAATTTCTTGGAGCGTTTTTTGAAAGTTAAAATATTTTAAAACAAATGTTTTGGTAATTTGACTTCCAGTACTATCAATGATGGTACCTTATATTTGTATAGACATTAATACAAGGCAAAGGGATCGCTTATCTATCACCTCATTTAATCTCAATTTCAAGTGATAACGGGGATTCGGTCTCCCTGGAGGATCAGATTCTCAGCTCTTTTTCAGGAAATTAGCAAGGCCCAGCCATTTCCACACTATCTTCATGTAGCACAAGAAAATTTTCAGGGCTGGAAATTACTTTATAATCTATGTTGTTGTTCTTTCAAACATTAAGTCTTATTTCTTTTCTAATGAGTTTATGCCAACAAAGCATTTTTTTAAGTTTGAGGGCTAAATATTGTGGATATGTTTTACATATTGACATAATTTACTAATTTCTTGGGGAGTTTTTTGAAAGTCAGAAATGTTACAAACAAATGTTTTATATTTTAAACTGGTCTCACTTCAAAGATTTTTGTAACATCATGGACCATTTCACTTTGGTAATTAAAAATGCCTTTGAGTTTCAGAAGAACTACACAGTAATAAAACTATTAACTGTCTACTTATTTTTGACATTCATTTAATTCAAGTCAATCTGAATGCATTTCCATTAATTGCATTTGCAATTTACCAAGTAGGAGTTTGAGAGAAAATATTCCTAGGCTTAATTTACGAATCTGTCAAAATAATTTATTTTAAATAATAGAGATCAGTTTCTCAGTATGTGAATCTGCTATTTTCTTCTTCTTGTATTGCAGTGGTTTACTTATTCTAGTTGTTTCAAATATTAGCTGGTAGTTTTAAAGGTTATGAATGGTTGGATGAAGTGTCTCCTTAAATTGATTTTTGAAATTTGGGTGATCTAAGACTTTGAAATTGAGCATAAATTTAGATACTTAAAAGTATCATCTTATGAAATTACCTTACCTCTATTTCTTGGTTTATCTTCCCTAACTGCTGCCCCCATACTTGGAAATGACTATGTAATCACCTGAGCAACTGATTCATCTTGCTCACTGCTCAGATAGGGCCAATTTATCAAGACAGGGGAGCTACAATCGAGAAAGAGTTTAATATACATAGAGCCAGCTAAATGGGAAACTGGAGTTTTATTGCTACTCAAATCAGCCTCCCGCAGAATTTGGAACTATGGTTTTTTAAAGGTAGTTACGCAGGTCAGGGCTAGGGAATGGGTGCTGCTGATTGGTTGGGGATGCAGTCAGTTGTGGAAAATGATTTTCCTGCACTGAGTTTGCTTCTGGTTGGGGGCTACAGGACCATTTGGGTCATGAGTCACATGTCCAGGTGTATTCATATGGTCTTCAGAAATGCAAAAGTCTGAAAAGACATCTCAAAAGGTCAATTTTAGGTTCTACAATAGTCATGTTATTCATCGGAGTAATTGGGGAAGTTACAAATCATGCGACCTCCAGAACAATGGCTGGCAGTCATTTAACTATGCCTACATCTTAGCAGAATTCAGGCCCCTTTCGTAATTCTAACCTGTGGCCATGTTTTAGCTTTATAAAGACGGTTTAGTTTTGGGAAGGGATATTATCATTTAAACCTGAAACCAAATTTCTCCCAGAGTTGGCTTGGCCCACACCTAGGAATGACCAACGGCAGTTTGGAGGTTAAAGGCAAGATGGAGTTGGTTTGATTGGGTCTCTTCCACTGTCTTAATTTTCTCACTGTTATAATTTCTGCAAAGGTGGTTTCAATTGCATCCTAATTTTGTGCAAGTTATTGAACCCACCATATTAGAATTTTTTAATAATTTTTACACTTTATATAAGTCTAAAATACTAAGTGACTTTTATTAGGGCAAATGTCTCATTTCATTTTGTTTTTCTAAGGAAAATTATGTACTTTTCATATAGTCATGATTTTGTGGCTGAAATGCCAGTGGTTTGGTCTGGGTCCCATTGCTTGCAGCCCAGAAAGCCAAACAGAGAGTTTGAGTATTGCCAGGGAACAGGGCTTTTTATTCGAGTGACATCAGTGGAGGAACAAGAGAGATCAGTCTCAAATCCATCTCTCTGATCAACTAAAATTGGGGGGTTTATTTATTGGGGGAAGAAATGTAACTAGGAGTGTGGGAAAACCACAGTGAGGGAGCTATAAGGAAGCAATCATGATGAATAAGGGTTCAGGCGGGTGTGATCTGGTGAGTTTCCATCCCTTGCCTGAGGGTTGCTTTCCTTAGAAAGAATCTCAGATGAGACAAATGTAAGTTTCAAGTTTTAAGACTGGGAAGGTCCTTTTCCACGTGTATTTAAATAAACCTGTACATATCATTTCTATGTGGAAATTGGGCTGATTTCAATTTTTAGAAATTCTTAAACTTCCTGAGATATGGTGAAAATTGATTATCAGTTATTTTCAAATGAGAATTTTCTTCCAACTTCTTTACTAATTGCTCATTTATTTATTTGGCTCTGACATTAAATAGATCTGTTATTTTCTAATTTTAATTGACTTCTGAAGCTACTTACAACTGTAAGTTTGGACCACATGGTCTTAGGAGATCCACGGCAGTTCTAGATTTTTATCCCCAGTTAAAATTCATTCCAGATTTTATTATCTTAAAGTTCTCTAGGTGGGTTCTTGTTGATTCTGTGCCCTTGAGCTCCCAAGGATTTGGCAACCTTGAGTCACTTTAGAATTCTATGACTTCCTTGCTAGGTGAAGTTCTATAGGGAAATGCATACTGACGGTTTTATTGAATTCAAATCCAGACTGTAACCAGGAGGGTGGTCCAGGGTGTCCCCAAATCAGTGCAAATCCTTTAGTCAGTGCTGTTATTATCTTCCCTCCTACCTGATTTTCCGCTTCCCTCCTATCTGCTTAATTTTTAAGAAAAGATAAAGACAAAATTTAAAATACAAACTAATGTGAGGATTTTTCCTGAAAACTTTCTTTGTTAGATTATGGCTAGACTTCAAACTTCAAGTTGGATTCTAATTACATTTTATATATTGGCCTAGCATATCTAACAAAAGAACTGTTAAAAACATAAAGCCTCCGTTAATCAAGTTTCCCTAATCTTTCCTGACTCATCACATTAAAAGGTGCATTTTAAAACTTTTATCTTTGATAATTATTTATCAACAATGTCATGTTAATTTTAAAATTCTAATCATCTATATATTATCAGTAAATCATAATTATAATCAATAATTGTAAATGTTTAAACCAAAGAAACCCATTAGCAAACCTCATCACAGCATTGGAAAATTTAAAGATTAAAAATGTATTTTTATATACTTATTTTTGTTGTAGAAATATAAATTGGTGATCAACAAAATGCTTTTTATTGATTTTCATTACATTAGGATAAAATACTGATGGACAATGCGAATGGATTGTAAGAGAAGGCACCTGTTAAAACTGTTAAAACTGTTAAAACAAGCTTGTTAGTGGATACTTTTATCTTTTATTGTGAAAATTTTAAACATAAGCAAGACTAGATAGAAGAGTAGCCATGAACCCTCACATACCCATTATCTAGCTGCCACAGTTATTGACTCATGTCAATACTGTTTGATCTACACTTCCAGCTACATCTCCCTAACCTACATTATTTTGAAGCAAATTCCAGTCACTGTGTCAATTCATCAGTACAATTGTAGTATATATCTCTAAAAGATAAGGACATTTTAAAAACATAGCCACAATATCATTATGATACCTAAAATTATCAATAATTTTTAGTATCATCAAATATCCAGTCAGTGCTTATATTTATTTTTCTTTTTTTTTTTCTTTTTTTTTTTCTTTTTTGAGATCGAGTCCCGCTCTGTCACCCAGGCTGGAGTGCAGTGGCAGTATCTCCGCTCACTGCAAGCTCCGCCTCCCGGGTTCATGCCATTCTTCTGCCTCAGCCTCCCCAGTAGCTGGGACTACAGGCGCCCAGCACCTCATCTGGCTAATTTTTTTGTATTTTTAATACAGACGGGGTTTCTCCATGTTAGCCAGGATAGTGCTTATATTTCTAACCCAGATTTTTAAAGTTTGTTTACATCAGAGTTCAAATAAAGTCCACACATAAAAATTAGTTATATGGCTCTAAAGTCTTTTAATTTATGGTTTTGACTATTTCTCTGTTTCCACCTACCCCTCCTTCTCTCACATTCACACACAATCTCAAATTATCTCTCTCTTTTAATTATTTTTCCTTACTAAATTATTTGTTGAAGAAATTGGATTGTGTTTTCTCTAAAATTTCACACAGACTGGACTTTGATGACTGCATTTAACATATTCCTTTGTCCTCTGTTTTCTATAAATTGGTAGTTGCATCTAAAAGCACAAATAGATTGTGATTCAATATCTTTAGGTAAAACTACTTCATAAATGGTGCTGCCTTCTTTCATTAAGAAACATCTGATATCTGGTTATTTCTTTTTTGTGATGTTAGCAGCTGGAGCTGATTGATGCCTAGAACCATTATTTCCTCAGGAAGTGCAAATGGTAAATAGCGAATTAGTGCAGTATATTTGAATTAATCGTTAGTATATTCTAATCAGTGATTCTATATTTATTAACTTCTCCCACCTACTATTTGGTTATGTCTTGGTACAATTCATATTGGAAAGGTAGGATTCATGCTTGAATCTTTTCATTTACCATTTTTCAAAATAGTGACCTTGTCTACTGAGATCCTCTAGTGGTGAATTATTAGTTGTTATTGCTTTTAGTGTCACTAGAAACTAATGGATTTAAACATATTTGATATACTTTAAACCATTACTGGTAATATGGTTCTTTTTCTTAAAGTTTCCCATCTTTGGTCAGTGAGAACCTCTTGAAGTTGGATCCTGACCCTCATAACAAATTACATGACCCCAGTAATTATTAATAGCTTCCCGGAGTTTACGTATGATAAGACCTTTCAGGATCATCATAAACATTTTCTATTCCTGAAATTAGTCATTTCTCCAAGGAGTTCTCTTTCCTTTTAGTCAAAATGGAATTTTGAAACCACAATTGGGGTTTTCATTGCTACTAGACTAATCATTGTTTCTAAGCCTTTTCAGTGGATAAAGAAATGTACATGTGTGTATGAATGCATTTTTAAAACAAAACAATCATGAGTTTATATTCATGATTTCAATTTAAATTTAGTACTACCATGTATTTCTCTGCTGTAATCATATATCTGTCTTTTCTTTTCCCATAGTGATAACCCTGATTCTCAAAAAACACTGGGGATGGTAGAATATCATATAATAGTCGTTGTTTCATGCCATAACATATGCACATGGGTTTCAGAATGGTAAAACCAACACTATTACTACCTAACATAAGTACTAGAAACAGTTAATATTCATTTTTGCAAAAATCATATCAACTTCCTCTCTGTATGGTTATACCACCAACTGGATACATATTTAGCTTTATTTAGTTCATTTTATTTTTTGTGGATTTTAAAAAATTTAATATTGTTCTATAATTCTGTGAGATGTTAATGGTTCTAAACTCAAATATGTAATACAAAAAGAGTCCCAGCTTCTATCTCTATTCCTTCCACCCCATTTCCTTGCTCTTTCAATAGATAGCCATTGAAAACAAATTCTAGACTATACTTCCACTGTTATTTTAAAATAATATATATGCGTATGTGTGTTATATATACACATACACATGTGCGTATTCCTTCTTTCCTAAACTATAGTACACTATACGTTCCTTCTCTCCCTCTTGATCTTTTCATTTAAGAATTGTATTAGTTCGTTCTCACATTGCTATAAAGAAATACCTAAGACTGGGTAATTTATAAAGAAAAGAGGTTTAATTGGCTCATGGTTCCACAGGCAGCTGTATAGGAAGCATGCTGCTGGCATTGGCTTGGCTTCTGGGGAGACCTCAGGAGACTTACAATTATGGCAGAAGGAGAAGGGGGAGCAGGCGTCTCACAAAGAGAGTGCAGGAACAAGAAGAAGGAGGGTGCTACACACTTTTAAACAACCAGATCTCATGAGAACTCACTATCATGAGAACAGCACCAAGAGAATGGTGCTAAACTATCCATGAGAAATCCACCTCCACAACCCAGTCACCTCCTGCCAGATGCCACCTCCAACACTGGGGACTATAATTCATCATGAGATCTGGGTGAGGACACATATCCAAACTATATCAACAATACATCTGAGTCAATTCCATAGCAGTACATAGAGATAATCTTTATATCTTTGTTGAGGAATGTTGTTTATTTGTTCAAACACCTTAGCACTTGTTATGAAAAGCAAATTTTTAAAATGGTTAACTTGACACTTGAGCAAATTACACACAGAAAAGAAAGACACCATCTGTTTGAAAATTTGATGAAAGGCAAGGGGAGGATACACCAGGCTTTTATTGTATATTAATGAATGAATACATATATATAGATACTATATCTGTCTCTGCATAATTGACTTTATACAAAGTACTTATAAAGAAATAATATTCTTTGTACATATTTTTCCTGATGTCCTATTTCAGCTATCTAGGAAATAGTGAATTTAGTTTGGAAGTATCTGTAATGCAGCTTGGAAATTTAATGCTGCAAATATTTGTGTCCATTTTGAAAGGATCCTTAAACGTTTCTCAGGAAGGCCATTTTGTTTTGCTTTAAAAAAGAAAAATATGTTTGTCTGCATTGCGGATGGGCATGAAATCAGTTGGTCATGTGACTTTTTTCCCCCAAGGAGCCAAAAAACCAGTGAACCAATATAACTGAATTCTGAATGTATCTACTCTGGTAATCAATTACTTCTGAAACACAGCTATGCACGTCTTATGTTTTAGAATGGAAAGAGCCCTCTGAGGGAGTATTAGGTATTCCTTCCCATTCTGGAAGTAAAACTTGCATTGTAAATGTAGCAAATAAAAAAGACTTGGGAGTTTATTTAAATAGATCTGTGTACTTAGAAGCTGAGGATTAAACATTGTGAATCAACCACGCTGTAATGCATTTGCAGGAACCCGCTGCTGCAACCTGCAAGGCTGGTTTTACATTATGCAGAAAGACCTTTATAGCGCAACTCACAGCAGATCTCTGCTACTCGTGATGTGGCTACATGGTGAGGGCAATTTCATACTCTTTGTCTTTTCCTATGAAAACATGGAAGTGTTTGGCTGAAAATCATACATATCTTTAATATCATTCCGGCAGTAGTTCCTTAAAACCCGCACAACTCTGGCTAGCAATATGCAGAAAGCTGAAACTGGATCCCTTCCTTACACCTTATACAAAAATTAACTCAAGATGGATTAAAGACTTAAATGTAAGACCTAAAACCATAAAATCCTAGAAGAAAACCTAGGCAATACCGTTCAGGACATATGCATGGGAAAAACTTCATGACTAAAACACCAAAAGCAATGGCAACAAAAGCCAAAATAGACAAATGGGATCTAATTAAACTAAAGAGCTTCTGCACAGCAAAAGAAACTATCATGAGTGAACAGGCAACCTACAGAATGGGAGAAAATTTTGCAATCTATACATCTGACAAAAGGCTAGTATCCAGAATCTACAAAGAAATTAAACAAATTTACAAGAAAATAAACAACCCCATCAAAAGTGGGCAAAGGATATGAACAGACACTTCTCAAAACAAGACACTGATGCAGCCAACAAACATATGAAAAAAGGCTCATTATCACTGATCATCAGAGAAATGCAAATCAAAACCACAATGAGATACCATCTCACACCAGTTAGAATGGCGATCATTAAAAAGTCAGGACAAAACAGATGCTGGAGAGGATGTGGAGAAATAGGAACATTTTTACACTGTTGATGGGACTGTAAACTAGTTCAACCATTGTGGAAGACAGTGTTGTGATTCCTCAAGGACCTAGAAAAAGAAATACCATTTGACCCAGCGATCCCATTACTGGGTATATACCCAAAGGATTATAAATCATGCTGTAAAGGCACATGCACACGTATGTTTATTGCGGCACTGTTCACAATAGCAAAGACTTGGAACCAACCCAAATGCCCATCAATGGTAGACTGGATAAAGAAAATGTGGCACATATACACCACGGAATACTGTGCAGCCATAAAAAAGGATGAGTTCATGTCCTTTGCAGGGCCATGGATGAAGCTGGAAACCATCATTCTCAGCAAACTAACACAGGAACAGAAAACTAAATACCGCATGTTCTCACTCATAAGTAAAAGTTGAACAATGAGAACACATGGACACAGAGGAGAACATCACACACTCGGGCCTGTCAGG
>NW_016825767.1:642775-648750 GCF_001698545.2 Rhinopithecus bieti | reverse complement strand
CAGAAAGCTGAAACTGGATCCCTTCCTTACACCTTATACAAAAATTAACTCAAGATGGATTAAAGACTTAAATGTAAGACCTAAAACCATAAAAATCCTAGAAGAAAACCTAGGCAATACCGTTCAGGACATAGGCATGGTCAAAAACTTCATGACTAAAACACCAAAAGCAATGGCAACAAAAGCCAAAATAGACAAATGGGATCTAATTAAACTAAAGAGCTTCTGCACAGCAAAAGAAACTATCATGAGTGAACAGGCAACCTACAGAATGGGAGAAAATTTTTGCAATCTATACATCTGACAAAAGGCTAGTATCCAGAATCTACAAAGAAATTAAACAAATTTACAAGAAAATAAACAACCCCATCAAAAAGTGGGCAAAGGATATGAACAGACACTTCTCAAAACAAGACACTGATGCAGCCAACAAACATATGAAAAAAGGCTCATTATCACTGATCATCAGAGAAATGCAAATCAAAACCACAATGAGATACCATCTCACACCAGTTAGAATGGCGATCATTAAAAAGTCAGGACAAAACAGATGCTGGAGAGGATGTGGAGAAATAGGAACATTTTTACACTGTTGATGGGACTGTAAACTAGTTCAACCATTGTGGAAGACAGTGTTGTGATTCCTCAAGGACCTAGAAAAAGAAATACCATTTGACCCAGCGATCCCATTACTGGGTATATACCCAAAGGATTATAAATCATGCTGTAAAGGCACATGCACACGTATGTTTATTGCGGCACTGTTCACAATAGCAAAGACTTGGAACCAACCCAAATGCCCATCAATGGTAGACTGGATAAAGAAAATGTGGCACATATACACCACGGAATACTGTGCAGCCATAAAAAAGGATGAGTTCATGTCCTTTGCAGGGCCATGGATGAAGCTGGAAACCATCATTCTCAGCAAACTAACACAGGAACAGAAAACTAAATACCGCATGTTCTCACTCATAAGTAAAAGTTGAACAATGAGAACACATGGACACAGAGGAGAACATCACACACTCGGGCCTGTCAGGGGGTGGCAGGGAGGGATAGCATTAGGAGAAATACCTAATGTAGATGATGGGTTGATGGGTGCAGCAAACCACCATGGCACATGTATACCTATACTAAACCTGCACATTTTGCACATGTACCCCAGAACTTAAAGTATAATTAAAAAATTTAAATTCAAAAAACAAACAAAAACTATACAGCTCATGTCTCATGAACATCCTTTCCCCTTGTCCCTCCCCTGCTTGGAGTAGATTATTTGGGATGTATGTGATCAAGTGACCAGGATCTTACTTCTGGTTCTATCATTAGTCTATGTAAGAGATTGGACTAATCTTAAATAAAATGTGTCAATTTCCTGTTAATTAAATGGGATAATAATGCCTACTCTCACCATTTCACAGAATTTTTATGAGGAATTAATACCTTTTTAAATTTTCCTATTGCTCTACTCTAATATTATCTCTTTGCCAGTATCTCTATTTCACAGTTATGTACCCAATGTCTTTGGGAGTATCTGGTAAATATCATTCCTTAAATATTTGTTCCATGAAATGTAAGTTATTTCAGCTTTATAATGATTTCTGCCAGTACTCAGAGTGAGGGGGATTCCATGTAAACTAGACTTTCAGTGACTTAAAAAGCCAAAATGTTGAATACATCTCTCAAGCGATTCTAAAGGCAGAGAAGCCACAGCACCTCAACTTTAATTCTTAAAATTACTGGAGTTCATTTGTTATAATGGGAAGTGACCACCTAGCGTGAGTTAAGAATGGGAATTTGGAATCAGGTAATCCTGGTTTGGATGCTTGTTCTGAAACTTACCTGTCACATTGCATAAGTTTCCTGAACTATGTAGACTCCAGTTTTGTTTTGTGTAAAAGAGGAATAGTAATAATATCTTCCTTATAGTCTTCTTCTTAGGGGAAAAAGAGAATATTTATATAAAGCGCTTAGTCCAGTGCTTGATGCATACTAAGCATGTATATTATGGTAGGCTAGCTGTGGCAACAAGTAGGCCCCCCAAATAAATAATAACACAACTACAATAGTTTGAGGTATATGTTCTTGGTTAGTAGGTGGCTCACTTTTGTGCAATATTCAGGAAGGTAAGTTCCTTTTTTCTAATGGTGCTGCCTTCATCTAGGGCCCTGTTGTCCCATGGATCTAGCCAGTGGAACAGGAAGGAGAAGGCAGAAAAGGCCTTAGCAGGGAAGTTGCCATGTCACTTTCTGCTCTCACCATATGAGTAGTTCTCACCATTGGAGAAGAAAGAACAGAAGGTTACTGTCTTAGTCCATGCTGTGCTTCTAGAAAAGAATACCTGGAACTGGGTAATTTATAATGAATAGAAATTTATTTCTCAAAGTTCTGTATGCTGGAAACTTGATCTGGGCAAGATCAAGACATTAGCATCTGGTGGGAGTCTTCTTGCTGTGCCATCCCATGGCAGGAGGTGGAAGAGCAAAGAGAGGCCGAGAGAGAGAGTGAGTGAGAGGGTGGGGGGACAAAGATGGTGGAACTTGTCCTTTTATAAGGAAGCCACTCTTTGATAACAAACTCACTACCATGATAATGGCATTCATCCACTCAAGAGACAAATGTCCCCGTGACCCAAACACTTCCATTAAGCCTCACCTCCACCCCCCAACACCTCCACATTTGAGGTAGAGTTTCTGACTGACACATGAACTTTGGGGGACACATTCAAGCCATAGCAGTTGCTACTACAAGGATTGCCAATAAATTAATTAGATGAAAGGAGCAGTAAGCGGTAAAAGCTAAAGATAAAATGTTTCACATCAGGGGCCTGTAGAGATATCAATTTCTTTAATCATCATCAGGTACACAGGAGGATAAGTAAAATGGAAAGAAAAATGTATAAATTCTGATTTAGAATATTGAATTAGATGTCCACAAGAATATCTCCTTGGGAGAGGCTTCTGGGCATTTGGAAAGGTAGGATTAGAACCAGGGTCCTGGGGAGTTCAGGGTGGTAGTAGCTTCTGTGGGAGCCATTCACATAAAACTAATGGTTATATCTTGTGACTAAAAGCAATTGCTAAAAGAGGATGCATCGATTTTATCTTGCCTTATTCCTGGCACCTTTGCTGTGAGGTTTGCTTAAGTACAAAACTGTGATTACTCATTAGAATTTTCCAAAATGTGACTGGACCTAAAGAAAACAGCAACCTTCTGTTCTTTCTTTTGTTCTTTCCCTTGAACAGCAATTCAAAAAATGTCCTTAAAGCAAGCCTGGGGATAAGACGTAATATCAAATATATATACTATCTATAAAGTGGAGATAATAATGACATGAAATTGTTGTGAAGATTAAGATGGGTGGTACAGGTAAAGTGTCTAAGTGCCTGGCACATGGTGGCTCTCTCATCCTGTAGACCCATTTCCAAATGGTCACCACCCCATTGTTATTATGCCCTTATCCTAAATATGCAGCCCAAAGACAACCAACCTGAAAAAGATTTAATAAGTGTCCTCATTTCACTCTGGGAAGAGACTTAGTGCTGTGCTTAGATCAGAGGTTCCCAACCCCTGGGCCATGGACCAATACCAGTCCATGGCCTGTTAGGAACTGTGTCGTACAGCAGGAGGTGAATGGTAGGCAAGTGAGCAAAGCTTCATCTATATTTACAGCCACTCCCCATCTCTTGTATTACCACCTGAGCTCTGCTTCCTGTCAGATCAGCTGCAGCATTAGATTCTCATAGGAGTGTAAACCCTACTCTGAATCCTGCATGCAAGGGTTTCTAGGTGGTGCCCCCCTTATGAGAATCTAATGCCTGATGACCTGTCACTGTCTCCCGTCACCCCCAGATGGGACCATCTAGTTGCAGGGAAACAAACTTAAATCTCCCATTGGTTCTACATTATGGTGTGTTGTATAATTATTTTATTATATATTACAATGAGAGAGACATATTACATCCTATTATTAGGATGTAATAATAACAGAAATAAAGTTAACAATAAATGTAATGTTTTTGAATCCTCCCCAAATCATCCCTACTCTTTAATCCCCGTCCCCCGCCCCAGTCCCAGTCAGTGGAAAAATTGCCTTCCACACACAAGTCATATCCTTGAGAAAATATCGATTTTTACTTGATATTATGTAGACCACTGGTCAGGAAGAATGCCAAGTGTGTATTTCCCTTCTGGATTGGGATTGTCTTAAATTTCTTTGGGGCTGTAAGGACTTTTGATTTCACAGAAGCCCTATTCTGACTCTTAAAGTGCTTTGTATTCATGTTGCTTTTTGTGCTTGGAAAACAATTTATGAATAGCAACTGATAACATAAAGTTATAGTATTTTTCTAGGTTAGTTAGCTTGTTTTCTTGGGTTTTAGTCTATATTTTCTGTTTTTTTTTAACTTCTATTCAATCTTTATACTTTTATGGGTGTTAGTATACAAATACATTAAAGTTGAGTAAGATACAAATACAAATACAAATAAATAGTAAGCACATTCATTTCATCATTTCGTAGGTGTAATATTGAGGATGTAACTCCAAAATACTTTCTAATTACTGTCTAGGAGCTTAGCATTAAAATATTAGAAGGTCAATGGTTACTGAACTATATGTCCATCAAATAGTGTGAAGTCTGGGATTTACCTCAAAATAAGCCAGTAGGGGGCTGAGAGAGAATATTGAAACTAAACTAGTCATATGTTGATATTTATTGAAATGGGAGATGGATGCAGGGTATTTTATTATACTACTCTCTACAGTTTTGTCTGTATTTGAATGTTTCAAGTTTTACTCTTTAATATTTTAAACTACTGGAGAGTTAGAGTCCCATCATAACCATATTGTATGTTAATTATACCTCAGCAAAGTTGATTTAAAACATTCATTTTACATTAGAAAATAAAACCTGTAATATGTATCTCTTGTAAAATCATAAATGAGAGAAAATTAGGATATACTGAGCACTGTATAAGACCGCTCTGAACTAAACAATGCTAAGTGCTTGTGGTAAGTTTTGTCAATTAATCCTCATACCAGCCACATGAAGTAGGCATTCTTAGCACTGCATTTAACAAATGAGAAAACCTAGGTTCAGAGAGAGAAGGGTTCCTCAGTGGGGACTCTGGAATCATACAATAAATGATTGGAGGGTTAGAGTCCCATCACATCATATTATTATATTTATTCATATATATGTATATAATTTTCACTTTTTTGATAATGTCTATTACATTAATGAGATAGCATATTTCTAAGAAATATACCAGTGCATATATCTCGTTAGTGTAGTAGACATTATCATTACATGTACTGGTATATTTCCTTAGAAAGATAATATGTAACATACAGTGTAATTGGCAGATGTTTTTTCCTCGCCAATCTGGAATGCTTCTTAGCATAGTGCGTGTCATTTTTCTAGGTAAGTCAGTCAGTCTGTAGTGGAGCAAATGAGGAGAGTGACATGAGTTCGGACAACAGAGGAAAGATCCCGTAAGTCCCATCTTGAATGCAATGGGAACTTGTCACAGACTTTTAGGCAATAGGGAGGAACATTATCTGATGTATTTTGAAGATGAATGATAGGAATACAAAGGTAGAAGAAAGAAGACCGGCCGGGCGCAGTGGCTCACACCTGTAATCCCAGCACTTTGGGAGGTCAAGGCAGGTGGATCACGAGGTCAGGATCAAGACCATCCTGGCTAACACGGTGAAACCCCATCTCTACTAAAAATACAAAAAATTAGCCGGGTGCTGTGACAGGTGCCTGTAGTCGTAGCTACTCGGGAGGCTGAGGCAGGAGAATGGCCTGAACCCGGGAGGTGGAGCTTGCAGTGAGCTGAGATGGTGCCACTGTACTCCAGCCTGGAGGACAGAGTGAGACTCTGTCTCAAAAAAAATAAAAAAATAAAAATAAAATAAAAAAGAAGGAAGGGAGGGAGGAAGGAAGGGAGGGAGGGAGGGAGGGA
>NW_016825767.1:622731-642632 GCF_001698545.2 Rhinopithecus bieti | reverse complement strand
GAGGAAGGAAGGAAGGAAGGAAGGAAGGAAGGAAGGAAGGAAGGAAGGAAGGAAGGAAGGAAGGAAGGAAGGAAGGACCAATTAAGAGACTGCTGTAACGCAGGCAGCAGATGATCATGGTAAATGATAGAAAGGAAATAGCAATGAAGATGGTAGAAATAAAGGCTAGAAGAAAACTGGAGATTTTAGGGGAAGCAGAGTTGACAGGACTTGATAATACATTGGCTATATGAACTGAAGGAAAGAGGAATCAAGGATGCTTCCCAAATTTTGACTTGAGGTTGTGCTTTTACGGAGATGGGAAAAACCTAAGGTTTTAATGGCACTTGTAGTTTGACTTTCCTGCCGGACTGGCAGTGTCTTGCAGGCAGGCCCTACACCTTCTCATGTGGTATCTAGTACATAGCAGGCATTCAACAATTTTTTTTTTTTTTGGAGACAGAATCTTGCTCTGTTGCCCATGGCATGATCTCAGCTCACTGCAACCTCTGTCTCCTGGGTTCAAGTGGTTCTCCCACCTCAGCGTTCCAAGTAGCTGGGATTACAGGTGCCCACCTCCACACCCGGCTAATTTTTGTATTTTTAGTAGAGACTGGTTTTTGCTGTGTGGGCCAGGCTGGTCTTGAGCTCCTGACCTCAAGTGATCTGCTCCCCTTTGGCCTCCTAAAGTGCTGGGATTACAGGCATGAGCCACCATGCCCAGCCTCAACACATTTTTTAAACAAATAAAGAAATTCTCAGTATTATTATACAATAGTAGCATAAGATCAGTGCAGGGCTCCACTGTTTCAGTGGTGGCTTTAAAGAGCAATGAAACATGGAAACAGATTCTTTCCAAACATGGACCTTTGTGTCATCTTTTATCAAATAAGTTTTTGGAGGAACATACGTGTTACAATAATCTACTTGTGTAAGTGAGAATATTTTGTTCTTCATGGTACATATCTTAATGCTTTAATGAAAAAGCTTTTAAAAATATTATTGAAGGCTGGGCGTGGTGGCTCAAGCCTGTAATCCTAGCACTTTGGGAGGCCGAGACGGACGGATCTCGAGGTCAGGAGATCGAGACCATCCTGGCTAACACGGTGAAACCCTGTCTCTACTAAAAAATACAAAAAACTAGCCTGGCAAGGTGGCAGGCGCCTGTAGTCCCAGCTACTCGGGAGGCTGAGGCAGGAGAATGGCGTAAACCCGGGAGGCGGAGCTTGCAGTGAGCCGAGATCCAGCCACTGCACTCCAGCCTGGGCGACAGAGCGAGACTCCGTCTCAAAAAATAAATAAATAAAATAAATTCTCTCTCGGCCCCCTACTGGCTTACTTCGAAGTAAAAAATCCCAGACTTCACACTAGTTGATGAATACACAGTTCAGTCACCATTGACCTTCTAATGTTTTAATGCTGTGCACATATATATATTTTGAGATGGAGTCTTGCTTTGGTTGTCCAGGTTGGAGTGCAATGGCACGATCTCTGCTAACTTCAACCTCCGCCTCCCGGGTTCAAGCGATTCTCTGGCCTCAGTCTCCTGAGTAGCTGGGATTACAGGTGCCCGCCACCATGCCCGGCTAATTTTTGTATTTTTAGTAGAGATGGGGTTTTGCCATGTTGGCCAGGCTGGTCTCGAATTCGTGACCTCGTGATCCACCCATCTCTGCCTCCCAAAGTGCTGGGATTACAGTACAGGCATGAGCCACCGTCCCCAGCCTATGCATATACTTTGACACCTAAAAAGGATAAAGCACTAGTTCCCACCAGGTTACATGAAGTGGGGTTAGCACACTCCAGACCTCCAACTATGTTACCCTAGTGAGTTCTATACAGCTGGTCTCTGCTTTCTCTAACATTTCTTGGCACTTCTGAGGTAGGAGGCAGGACTCAACTCTGGAGGCAGGGCTTGGACACTGGACCAAATTGAGAACAAGCTAAAGTAGCGGCAGGGCAGAAGCAAGTTTCCAAAATACACATCCACCAGTGGGCAATGTCAGTTTACCATTATCATGGCAGCACCTGGAGGCTAGGGACCCTTTCCATGGTAACAACTGGGCAACCTGGAAGTCATCAACGTTTTCTAGAAATTTCTGCATAATCTCTTCCTTAATTTGCATCTAATTAAAAGTGGGTATAAATCTGACTACAGAAATGCCTCTGAGCTGTTCCTGTGGGCACACCATCTACGGAGTAACTCTGCTCCACAAAGTCCAGTATCCCTGTTGTTGCTGTGCTCTGCCACTTCAATAAAAGTTGCTGTCTAACACCACAGGCTCACCCTTGAATTCTGTCCTGGGCAAAATCAAGAACCTTCCCAAGCTAAGCCCCAATTTGGAGGTTTGCCTACCCTGCATCACTTCCAGAGATTTGCAAACTATTTACTTATTCAGTTAGACACCAAATATGTATTGACCATTTAAATGGAAAGCACTGAACTAGGCATTTTGAGAGGTACAGAGATATCTGATGGGACTCTAACCCTCCAACCAATTTAAAATATTGTGGCAGTTGGTATTGAGTGAGCGGGTGTCAACTTGATTGGAGTGAATGATGCTAAGTGTTGTTCCTGGGTGTGTCCGTGAGGGCATTGCCAAAGGAGATTAACATTTGAGTCAGTGGAGTAGGAGAGGTGGACCTACCCTCAATCTGGGTGGGCACCATCTAATCAGCTGCCAGCATGACTAGGATAAGGCAGGCAGAAGAAGGTGGAAGGAGGTGACTTCCTGAGTCTTCCTGTCTTCATCTTTCTCCCTTGCTGGATGCTTCCTGCCCTTGAATATCAGACGCCAAGTCCTTCATCTTTTGGGCTCTTGGATTTATACCAGTTGTTTACCAGGGGCTCTCAGGCTTTCAGCTGCAGACTGAAGGCTGTGCTGTCAGCTTCCCTACTTTTGAGATTTTGGGACTTGGACTGGCTTCCTTGCCCTTCAGCTTGCAGATGGCCTATCATGGGACTTGACCTTGTGATCGTGTGAGTCAATACTCCTTAACAAACTCCCCTGCATACATACACATATCCTATTAGTTCTGTCCCTCTAGAGAACCCTGACTAACACAAATATTAAAGAGTAAAAGCGGCATGCAGACTAATAATGTGGTATATGATCTATAAAGGGTAAGTGAATGGTAGAGAAAGTAAATATTTCAGAGACTGGGGAAAGTGGGCTGTTTGCTTTTGGTCAGGATGAACAAGAAAGACACCGTGGCAGGGGGATGATTGAAACAAATCTTTAAAGAATGTTGACATTTTCAAGGTGGACTTCATTCCCAGGAAGACAGAGTAACATAAGTGCAAGTTCAGAGGCAAATGGCAGAATAAACGAATATATGTAGAGAGAAATGGTTGATGGAATAGAACAGATTGGGGGGAGTGCAGGGTTTGTGAGAGAGAGGTGGGAGGGAGGCTGGAAAGTGTTAATATGGAGAGAAGAAACATTCAAAGTTGTTTCTTCTTCATTGTGGTTGCCTGTTTATAATTTAAAAATTGGAGAGAAAATCATGTATTTCCATTTTATGGCAAAATGAACTATGTGGAGGTTGCTGCTAACTAAACTATTCTGGACTTTTAAGAGTGTATGGGCAAGTTATGTTCTTTAGAGGATAGATTTTTTGTTTGTTTGTGTCTGGTTCCACTTGCCATTCTACAAAGTGTATCTATTCCCAGTTTTAAATTTTGCATAAATATGCAGATCATGACAATCAGAAACAAAGAAAAACCAGTATTACAAATTCATAGATTTCATCTGCATCTTGAATCCCCTGTAAAAAATCACTCCAAGATAGAAAGCCTAAACTATAACCTATTTTTAAGCAAAAAACCGTAATAAGCAAGAATATTGTCACAAACTAACAAGTATAAATACTACTTAGGATTCCTAGCAGGCAAAAATACCTCAAGAGAAGCCTCTACTACTATGGAAAAGGCACAGATCTGAAATAAGACCTAATACAAAGCTGAGTCCCCACTGAGGAACCCTTATCTCTCTGAGCCTAGGTTTCCTTCTTTGTTAAATGGAGTGCTAATAATGCCTACTTTATGTGACTGGTATGAGGATTAGATGACAAAACTTAGCACAAGCACTTAGCATTGCCTACGACAGAGAAGGTGTTCAGTATATCCTTTCTCCCATTTATGATTTTACAAGAGATACATGTCATAGGTTTTATTGTGTTAAACGTAAAATGAATTTTTAAATCAACTTTGTTGACGTATAATTAACATACAATAAACTGCACATATTTAAAGTGTATAATCTGATAAGTTTTAACACATGCCATCACCCAGGATGGTTATGTGATGTGATGGTTCACATAACTAAGATAATGGCCATGTCCAACACAGCAACAGTTTCCTCACACACCTTGGTGATCTCTTCTTCTTCACAACTGTCATCCCCAGGCAACCATGGACCAGCTTTCTGTCACAGCACATTAGTTTGCGTTTTCTAGAATTTTACAAATATGGAATTAAACAGTATGTGCTCTTTTTGTCTTGTTTATTTCACTTAGCCTAATTATTTTGAGAGTTATGCATGTTGTTGCTTATATCAATAATTCTTTTTATTATGGAGTAGTATCTCACTATATGAATAGAACACACAGTTATGTCTTTAAGCAGGCTTAAAGTTGCCAGAATTTCAAAAATGATAACATAGTTTTAAAATACAGAACTGGCGATTTTAGTTGAGTGCGAGAAAGATGTTGTTCATTTTGGTCACTTTTTTTTTTTTTAGTTGATTCTACATGATGCTTTAGAAATCTAGAAAAAATGTAGCATAATAATGACTTTTATTTTTTAATTTGGGATAAGAATTTATCTGTTCAAGAAATGAGTTGTCAGTTATTTTTTAAAGTAAGTGGGAAACATTGTCAATATTTAAAATTTAAGGAATACATACAAGACAAAGGAGGAAGTAAAATATCAGCCCAATTCCATGACCCAGAAACAATCTTTCTTTTTTTATTTTTATTTATTTATTTTTTGAGATGGAGTCTTGCTCTGTCACCAGGCTGGAGTGCAGTGCCGCTATCTCGACTCAGTGCAACCTCTGCCTCCCAGGTTCAAACGATTCCCCCGCCTCAACCTCCCGAGTACCTAGGACCACAGGCGCCTCTCACCATGCCCGGCTATTTTTTTTTGTATTTTAGTAGAGACAGGCTTTCACCATATTGGCCAGGATGGTCTCGATCTCCTGATCTCATGATCCGCCTGCCTCGGCCTCCTGAAGTGCTGGGATTACAGGCGTGAGCCATCGCACCCGGCCCAATCTTTCTTGTTGCTGTTGACCTTCATCCCATAATTAGAATCTTCAAAGGAATAAAGAAAGGAGAAAACAGAAAAAAATAGTTGAAGACATAATGGCCGAAATTTTATAAATTGGTTGAAAACTTTAAACCAACAGAACTAGAAAGCTCAATGAACTCCAAGTGTAAGAAATTTGAAAATTACACTATAAAGCACATTATAAAGGAATTACTTGACACTAATAATAAAGAGATCATCTTAGTTCAACCAGAAGAAAACAGACATATTACATACAGAGGAACAAAGACAAGAATGGCATCACATTTTTCTTTGGAAATAATGCAAGCCATTGGAGCAATAAGTCTATGCCCTGAAAAAGCATCAAGCTAGAATTCTATATCCAGAAAAATGTATTTCAAATAAAGGTGAAATAATAACTAATTTGGCCAGGCTCAGTGGCTCATGCCTGTAATCCCAGCACTTTGGGAGGCTGGAGCAGGCGGATCATGAGGTCAGGAGATCGAGACCATCCTGGCTAACACAGTGAAACCCTGTCTCTACTTAAAAACACATAAAAAATAAAAATTAGTCAGGCGAGGTGGCGGGCGCTTGTAGTCCCAGCTACTCGGGAGGTTGAGTCAGGAGAATGGCGTGAACCTGGTAGGCAGAACTTGCAGTGAGCCGAGATTACACCACTACATTCCAGCCTGAGTGACAGAGCAAGACTCCGTCTCAAAAAATAAGTAAATAAATAATAATAATGATGATGATGACTAGTTTACACATACAAAATAATAAAAAATTTAACACCAGAAGACTTGTTCTACAACAAATGTTAAAGGATGTCCTTTAAGCATAAGGAACATTGTACAACATGGAAGCACGAATCTGCACAACTTGGCAGTTCTTAAAAAGTAAACACACCTATCATATGATTTCACCTTCCCACTTCCATGAGAAAAAGAAGGAACTATCCAGACAAGGAATTGTACACAAATGTTTATAGAAGCTTTTCGTAATAGCAAAAACCTAGAAACAACCTAAGTGTCCATCAGCAGAAAAATGAGTAGACAGATTGTGCTAACTCTAAATAATAGAGCACTACTCAATAATAAAGAAGAACAAACTAATTATACATGCAATAATATGAATGAATGTCAAATGCATTATGCTAAATGAAAGAAGCCAGGAAAAATAGAATAAGCGCTGTATGATTTTATTGACACAAATTTTAAAGAATGCAAACTGATCTATAGCGAGAGAAATAAATAATAATAATGATGCTTAATCATTTGGGTGCTGAAGGTGGGAGGGAAGCAAAGAATGGGAGAGGTGGTAAAATGGCATGAGGAAACTTTTGGAGGGAAGAGATGTTTATTACCTTGATTGTGGTGATAGTTTCATGGATATAGTACATCAAAACTTATTATACACTATGTCTGTGCAATTTATCTTTATCTTACATCATTTTTACCTCAATAGGCTGTAAAAAAAAAAAAAGACAGCAAGATTAAAATAATAATAATAGGCCAGGCGCGGTGGCCCAGGCCTGTAATCCCAGCACTTTGGGAGGCCGAGGTGGGTGGATCACAAGGTCAGGAGTTTGAGACCAGCCTGACCAACATGGCGAAAACTTGTCTCTACTAAAAATACAAAAATTAGCCAGGCGTGGTGGTGTGTGCCTGTCATCCCAGCTACTCAGGAGACTGAGGCAGGAGAATTACTTGAATCTGGGAGGTGGAGGTTGCAGTAAGCCGAGATTGTGCCACTGCCCTCCAGCCTGGACAACAGAGCGAGACTCCATCTCCAAAAAAAAAAAATAATAAAATAATAAACTTGTTGTGCAGATTGTTCTTCACTCAGAAGTGCCCATAGGAAGAATGGGGTCTGAAATCCAGACACATTTGTCAGTAGCAAGAAGATGGCCTTTTGTAATCCAGCTACCGAGAGAGAGAGAGAGAGAGAGAGAGAGAGAGAGAGAGAGAGGTAGAGAGAGAGAGAGGTAGAGAGAATACATAATTTGTTTCCCAACAGGAATTGCTGGATTCTAATTTACATAAAGACCCTGTCTGTGTTAGCAGCAGCCTTGCTGAATCTACATGTTATCACCATCATAATGTATTATATTTTAATTTTATTTGGAGATAAGAAGAACCTGGTGAGACTAAAAGAACTGCTAAACTTAAAAGTTTCTCTACCCAGGAGAAATCAGATCATAAAAGATTCCTTGCTGAAAACATGAAAAACACTAAACAGTTGAGTTTGTTATGCTTTTATAAACTACGTATTTCTCGGGAGGCTGAGGCAGGAGAATGGCGTGAACCCAGGAGGAGGAGCTTGCAGTGAGTGGCGATCTCGCCACTGCACTCCAGCCTGGGTGACAGAGAGAGACTCCATCTCAAAACAAAAACAAAGACAAAAATCAAAACCTATGTATTTCAACTTTATGTGATACCTTTTAACTCCCTCTTGTAAAAGGTAAGGAAATGAGCACATTAACACCTTCTCCAACATCCCCTTCTTCGCACTTTTGACTTTTGTTTTTATACAATTATTTTGACATTGTCAGAATAAAAACCTAAATAACTATGTGAATGATAATTACAGAAACTATAACCAGGTAAGATGATGGAAATGCTGTGATTCTGTATTTAAATGAGTTTGATGCTCACCACCTGTTCTTGTATCATGGCTTCTCCATGTCTTAGTTAAGTTTTCATTTTTTATCTTCACTTTAGTAGATTTTGTTATCAAAATCTTTGTATTTTTAAGGAGTTACTGCTATATACCAAATGTTTATGTCACCCTCAAAATTCATATGTAGAAATCTAACCCCCAATATGATGGTATTAGGAGGTGGGAGCTTTAGGACGTGATTAAGTCATGAGAATGAAACCCTTAGGATGGGATCAATATTCTTGTGAAAGAGGCCCCTAAAAGATCTCTGCCCCTTCTCCCTTGTTAGAACGTAGCAAAAGATAAACCAGGAAATGGGCACTCAACAGACACCAATTCTGCCGGCACCTTGTTCTTCGTCTTTCCAGCCTCCAGGATTGTGAGAAAGAAGTTTGTTTCTGAGCCACCCAGACAATGGTAGTTTAGTATAGCAGCCTGAATGGACTAAGTCAGGTGTATTGGATGTTTCCTGAATTCTTGCACTCCTAACATCGTCTATCTGTTGTTTTCGGACTTATAGAAGAACTTAAATGGGCAGACAGTTTTAAATTCCAATTCTATTTCCCCCAAATCTTTGTAAACGGAAGTTCCCTTTTCTGGCTTTGAGGATTTTCATCTGGATGCCTATATAATTCATCCTTTAGAGAGGAATAGCAGTGATGCCACTGAAACTTGACATTGCTTATATTAGATTTTCTGGAGGACAGCAGGACCCATCAAGCAACAAATAAAGTGGTTGTTTATTTCATAAACATCCCATTACTGACTGAATTATCTTTGTGTTCTTATTGTCAATTGCTTCTACAGGAAAGCCAATTTTCTGTATGTTAGATTTTCTTCTTCCATATCTATCCTCTTTGCCACAATCATTTGACGTCCTATTTGCTAAGGAATAACATGAACCTAAGTCTTGGGTGGAAATGCACTGGAGCAATTTGTTTTCTTGTCACAAACACTCTGTCACCAAAGCTTTTGGTTCCTTTGCCCTGGGGGCAAGTCTTCTTCACTTTTGGGCATCATTGGCAAAGTTCTTTGGTGGAGAGCCAGATAGTAAATGCTTTATAGGCTTTGAGAACCTTACAGTTTCTGCTTCAACTGCTCAACTCTGTCATTGTAGCCTGTTACGAACTGAATCATTTCCGTCATGTTAGTCCATTCTCACAATTCTGGAGTCTGGGAAGTCCAAGATCAAGGTACCAGCAAATTTGGTGCCCGCTTTCTGGTTCATAGATGGCACCTTGTCCCTGTGTTCCCACATAGTGGAAGGGACAAGGTAACTTTCTGCTGTGTCTTTTACAAAAGCACTGATCCCATTCATAAGGGCTGTGCCATACGGACTGGTGTCCTTAGAAAAAGAGAAGGACACAGGAATGAACACTAACAAGGAGAAGAGGCTATGTGAGGACACAGCAAAAAGGTGGTCATCTGCCAGCCAAGGAAAGAGGCCTCAGGAGAAACCAGTACTGCTGATACCTTGGACTTCCCAGCCTCCAGAAATGTAAGAAAATCAATTTCTGGCCGGGTGTGGTGGTTCACACCTGTAATCCCAGCACTTTGTGAGGCCAAGGGGGGCAGATCTCTTGAGGCCAGGAGTTCGAGACCAGTCTGAACAACATGGTGAAAC
The DNA here is from genome assembly GCF_001698545.2 of Rhinopithecus bieti. Classification (NCBI taxonomy): domain Eukaryota; kingdom Metazoa; phylum Chordata; class Mammalia; order Primates; family Cercopithecidae; genus Rhinopithecus; species Rhinopithecus bieti. The sequence continues at coordinate 633,099 of NW_016825767.1, read as the reverse complement.
CCCATCTCCAGTAAAAATACAAAAATTAGGTGGGCATGGTGGCTCATGCCTGTAATCCCAGCCACTTGGGAGGCTGAGGCAGGAGAATTGCTTGAACCCGGGAGGCGGAGGTTGCAGTGAGCCAAGATCATGCTATTGCACTCCAGCCTGGGCAACAGAGTGAGACTCTGTCTCAAAAAGAAGAAAAAAAAAAAAAGAAAAGAAAATTCTGTTGTTTAAGCCGCCCAGTCTGTGATATTTTGTTATGGCAGCCCTAGCACACTGATATATATATAGCTTGAAAGTAGCCACAGACAATATATAAACAAATGCTCATGGCTGTGTTCCAATAAAACTTTATTCATGGGCATTGAAATGTGGATATCATATGACTTTCTTGTCATGAAATATTATTTGTTGTTTTTTATTTATTTTATTTATTTATTTATTTATTCATTTTATTTATTTATTTTTTTGAGACAGAGTCTTGCTGTGTCACCAGGCTGGAGTGCATTGGTGCAACCTTGGCTCACTGCAACCTCCACCTCCCAGGTTCAAATGATTCCCTTGCCTCAGCCTCCTGAGTAGCTGGGGCTACAGGTGCGTGCCACCATGCCCAGCTAATTTTTTGTATTTTTTTTTTTTACTAGAGACCGAGTTTCGCCACATTGGCCAGGATGATTGCGATCTGACCTTGTGATCCAGCCACCTCAGCCTTCCACGGTACTGGGATTACAGGCATGAGCCACCATGCCTGGTCGTTTTTTGTTTTGTTTTTTGTTGTTGTTGTTATTTTTTTTTTTTTAACTATTTAAAATGTAAAAATCATTCCCAGCTCACAACAGAACAAAAATAAGCAATGGGCCAGATTTGGCTGGCAGGCTCTTGTTGTAACTCTTGTTCTAGAAGGCAGTTTGATTCATACTAAAGCCCGGTAAATCACAATGCTTTGTCTCAAGATCTGATACTTGATTATTCCCTTCTGTACTTCAGCCTGGCTTTACTTCTGGGTGTAAAAGGTAATATGGGGCATCAGCCTGTCTTCATCTCACCTCCCCTGACTTCCTTTTGTGTTAGAGAACTACACGTAAGGGGACTCCCTGCCTCTCTCAGATTGTCTTAGTACTGGTTTTCCTGGTCAAAGGATCCATGGATAGACTTTCCACTAATGTGGCACTTACTTTTGGAGATGGTTGCATCCTGTTCAGAGTCGGAGGCTTGTGTCTGCTCTCAGCATCCTCCTGTTGGCAGACCTTTCCACCATAAATGGCTTCTGTGTGTCATAGTCTGTGGTTTAGGCGTATGGCCCATATTCTGGTTTTATTGTTGTTGGGAACTTGCGTTTTTTTCCTCCTGTTTTCCATTATGTCCCAGGGCTTTAAGCAACTGGGGTGAATTAAAAGTTCCTTTACTTACATATCTTTGAACAAAAGCCAGCCAAATCCTTCTGGACAGTTGGGAATGTGTCTTTTATTCTCTGCCTTCCCAGAGTGTAGCCCAGGGCCTGGTGCAGAGTAAACAGCTACCAAGTCAACAATCTTCTCAATCTTCCTTATTAAACATTTCCTTGCCTCTTCTACTCTCACACATGCTGCCATCATCTCTTCTCTAAATGTCTGCAACAGCCTCCACACTGGCCTCCTCTAATCTGGCTTGCTCCCCTTCATTCATTTTGTATCTTTAGCAACATGATCTGATTATATCACAAATCTGAACGTGCCACTGTCTTGCATAGAACCTTTCAATAGGAGCTCTGTTTTCTTAGGATAAGCTCTAGAGCCAACTCAGAAGCCTCAAGTCATAAGAAAGAGCTGAGATAGGTCACCGAGTTATCGTATCTCCTTTGGTAATTTATTAAACCTTTTTTTGCCTCAATTTTTCTGTCTATAAGTAAATGCCTGTGGTGATAAAGCAAAAATAAAATAGTGGATGAATATGTTAGTTCCTGTTTTCCAAGAGCAGATACGAAGATAGGATTAGATGTGCAAGAGATTTCTCATGGAAGGTAGAAAGGAAAGTTGGGAAGAGCCTCCAGACTGCAGTGGATGCCTGACACCCATGGAAGGAGAGAGAGAAGGAGGGTTTTCAGACCCTAATGCAGTTCCAAGAAAGTCCAGCCTAATCAGTGGAGAGGCCCAGAGCCAAACCCACCTATAGGAAGTGTCCCACCTCTCACTGGAAACAGTCTGCATCAGTTCTCCCACCAAGTTCATTCACTGGGCAGGAGCAGCCGCAGGCAGTGTGCTCTTCACCTCAGGAGGATGATGGATTGACAGGGCAGAAGCACCCTGTAGTGAAATACCTGAAGAGTGCATTCTCATAGCCTCCACAAGTAGAAAGCCCTTTGAGCTGTGAGGAGATGAGACATTAAGTAACCGCACACACACAAAACTCATCTTTCCATTATTCAAGGACTGTCTGTTTCGCTTGTGGGTCTCACACCATGAACTATCAGTTTTGCTTTTTAAGCCTTTCTTTCTGCTATGTGCCTTTTATCTCTTCGCTACTCATCAGCACCTTTGTGTAGAAGTTGCAAGAATAGAGAAGCAACAACTCAGACCATTCTTTTCAAACGTTGAATTAGCAGGGCCCCAAATCCTCCCTGTTACAGACTCTTTTTTAAAAAAACTTTTCACGTTTGGAGAATGTTTTATCTTCTTTTAAAATGGTAGCATGCAGCAACGTGTTTTGTCTAAAAATGATGTTAAACTATGTTTTGGTCAATAATAGTTTTAAAGGCCTAGACCTCCATTTACACAGATAAAAGAGTGGCACTATATTATTATTAATATTTCATATACTTCATCTCTTATTGGAATTTCCTTAAACAGCTGGCTTTTCTGTGGCTTTCAAATTCAAAAAGAAAAAGGATGCTAAAGAAAAAAAGTCAGCATTACCAGTGTTTTCTCTATACTTGAGGGAAAACATGTTCTTAAGAGTCATTTTTATTTCTTAAAGCACTTAGGATTTATTCATGAAGTTACTTGAGCGGGTGCCAGAGAAAGGAATAGACCATCCAACATCTGACATTTTCCAGGGCGATGTGTCCAGAACTTGGTGACCCAGTTATTCTCTATTGGCCTATATTCAGCTGAACAAGCCAGGGCCCAAGAGGCATGAGGCTTATGAAGCATAGCATGTTTTGTTGTTGTTTTTGTTTGTTTTGTTTTTAGCCAAAAACTACTCTTATAAGGAAAATGAAGCATTAAATAAAGTATGTCACTATAATCTTGTATAATCTTGAAAGCTGGCGGTATCGAGCTATGAAAACAAGACTAAAGGCCAAGGCAAATATGCCTATGAAATACTCAAACCCAGTGGGATGTTGCCCAAGGAGGCCTGCCATATGGCAATAGCCAACCCAAGCTCTTGTTTTGGATTTCTTGCTATGCACGCCTAAAAGTGAGGTGGCGGCTGTGATTACTGAACGACAAAATTGGAATGTTATAGAATGACCTTTTCCCATAGTTTCTTTAATGTTAGGGAATATATTTTAAAGTTAGAGATGAAACTGAATATAATAGTTGAAGAAAAGACATTTTCATGTTGATATATTTCGGTGTTTCAAGTTACTCATTTGTTTATTGTGCATAGTTTAAGCATGTCAGGTGCCCAGTCTAGGCCTCCATGTTATGGATGATGGAGAGATGGTATACAAGTTTTTAGTTTAATCTTTACATTCTTATGAGGTCTATATTACTACCTCTATTTTGTATGTAAGGAATCTAAATTTCAGACAATGGAGAGAGTTGCCTAAGCTAGTAAGAGTTGGATTCAAGACTCAAACCCAATGTATCTAATTCAGAAACTCAAGTCTTTCTAATATACGATAATGCCTTTAGGAAAATAGAGAGGGAGAAATATTAATTTCTAGTACTCACATTTGCATGAGGACAGAAGACAGGTTTGTGAAATAACTAGGGACTAGTTGGAGGCAGTGGTTAAGCATGAAGCTATAGTCTGAGTACTACAACAGTACAGCAGAGGAAAACGCTGTGTTGCCTCTCAGATGGAAAATAGGTTTCCCCTGACACCCACCCCCACAACTGCCCCCAGTTCCAGCCCCTTCCTTATCTGGCCTTCATACCCTGGAGAACTGAGAGTTCCTCCCATGTGTGCCCTGCAACTATCAGCTGCCCACCATGGCCAGACTGTCATTATCCACATCCTTCTCATCTCCTTCTCCAGTAGACCCCATGCCCCTGGGTCCATTCCAGAAACCCTGTTCCCTTGTATTTGCACCTGTGTTCTTTACTAGCTCCTTCTCCTTAGGCCCTGAATGTACTGGGATCTCCTGATCTCCTCTAAATTACAAAAGCCCTCCATCAAACTGCCTGCTAAGGCCAGCACTTTCGCTTCCTTCAACCTTTCTGATTGAGTTTCTTGAAGTTAAATCATTTCCCACTTGTTCCTTAATTTATTTTATTCTAATTTCTATCCTCTGGTTCTTGCCAAGGTCACTTCATAATTACCAACTTTTAATGACTTCATAGGTATCAATTTTCAGTCCTTTTCTATTAACCTATTCCTGCTGGTTAAAGTCTTCCTTTTTTTGTCATATACCGTATCACTTTCTTCTCTGGCTGCTGTTCTTCAATCATTACTTCAACTTCACAAATACTATCATACCAAGATTTTTGCCTTTACCTCTCTTATTTTTGGTATAACCACACTTTTTTAAAACAATCTCAGCGTCTTTTACAGCTGAATCATCACAGATATTCCACATTCCTGAGCTCCAGCTTCTCTATGCAGACCCAACTGAGCATCTCATAGTCACTTCAAACTCAATGTGTATAAAAGTAGAACTCCTTTTCTTATGCTCCAAACCCCTGAACACCTCCCCTGTTACTCTCTTTGTCAACATGAACCAGGTGCTCACCCCAAAACCTGAAAACCATCCAAGACATCCTCTCTGTATACATACTCTAGTCCCGTCCCTATGTTTCACCTAGTCATGGTTTATGGCAACGGTCCCCTGACTTGTGTCCGATCTCTTCCTCTCCACCTCCAGTCCATCCCTCATGTTGCTTCTAAATTATAAAACTTACATTTGTAGAGTCCTCATCACCACAGAAATCATTCTTAACTCATTAACGTAGTAAAGTATTTTATTATCTAGCCTACTTCTGTCTTTTAAACCCTATCACTTTCCACTCTTTTCTATAACTGATATTTCAGCAATACCAAAATACCTGCATTTCAGCCAGGCACGGGGGCTGACACCTATAATTCCAGCACTTTAGGAGACAGAGGTGGAAGGATTGCTTGAGCCCAGGAGTTCAAGACTGGCCTAGGCAACATAGTGAGACCTCATCTACAAAAAATAAAAAATTAGCCAGGTCTGGTGGCACATGTCTGAGGTCTCAGCTACTCAGGAGGCTGAGGTGGAAGGATTCCTTGAGCACAGGAGGTCTACACTGCAGTGAGACATGATTGCACCACTGCATTCCAACCTGGGGGACAGAGCATGACCCTGTCTCTTTTAAAAATCAAACAAAACAAAAAACAAACCTCACCTGCATTTCTGCAAACAGCCATGCTTTCTTCTGCCCCTTTCTTTGTACATGTTGTTTCTTCTCCCTGGAATTCCCCTCTCCCTGTGTTTTCCCAATGAACATATTCTTCAACAGCCATCTTAAATATTACTCTCTGTAAACCTCCCCTGATTCTCTACATGATATCCACTACTCCTGACTCTTGTGCAACCATTATATCTTGTATATCTAAACAAAAAAGTTACGATCCTACAGGACTGTAAGTTTGTAAAGTTTTTGATATAGAGCTGTCTTCTAGCCTAGACTGTGACCTCATTCAGGGTACAAAACTAAATTTCAATAACACAACAAAAAAAGAAAACTACAGGTTAATATCTCTAATGAACATAGATACAAAAATCTTCAACAAAATATAAGCAAACCAAATTCAGCAGCACATTAAAAATGTCATTCACCATCATCAAGTGGAATTCATTTTGGGATGCAAGGATGGTTCAACACAGGAAGATCAATAAACATGATATGTTATGTTAACAGAATGAAGGACAAAAATCATACTATCTCAGTAGAAGTATTTGATAAAATTCAACATCTCTTCATAATAAAAACTCTCAACAAATTAGGTATAGAAGGAACATTCCTCAGCATAATAAAGGCCCTACATAACAAGCTCACAGGCAACATCATTCTGAAAGGGGAAAGGCTGAAAGCTTTCTCTCTAAGATCTGAAACAAGACAAAGTGCCCACTTTCACCACTTTTATTGAACACAGTCCTGGAAGTCCTAGCTAGAGTAATCAGATAGAAGAAAGAAATAAAGGGAATCCAAGTGGGAAGAGTAGAAATCAAGCTGTCCCTGTTTGCAGATAGCATGATCTTTATATGTAGAAAACGCCATACTTCACAAAAAAAACAAAAACAAAAAAACCTATTAGAACTGATAAATAAATTAAGTAAAGTTGCAGGATGCAAAATCAACATACAAAATCAGTTTTATTTCTATATGCCAATAGTAAAGAACCTGAAAAAGAAATCAAGAAGGCAATACCATTTTCAATAGCTACAAAAAATTACCTGGGAATAAATTTAACTAATGAAGCAAAAGATATCTACAATTAAAACTACAAAAAAATTGAGGAAGACACTAAAAATAGAAAGTTATCCTGTGTTCATGAATTGCAAGAATTTATATTGTTAAAATATCCATACTACTCAAAGCAGTCTACAGTTTCAATGCAATTGCTAACAAATTACCAGTGACATTTTTCACAAAAATAGAAAAGTAATTCTACAATTTGCATGAAACCACAAAAGATCCTGAACAGCCAAAGAAATATTGTGCAAAAAGAATAAAGTTGGTGACATTAGACTACCTGACTTCAAAATATGCTACCAAGTGTTAGTAACCCAAACAACATGGTACTGGCATGCAAACAGACACACAGACTGATGGAACAGAATCGAAAATCCAGAAATAAATCTATGGATCTACAGCCTACTAACTTTTGACAAAGGTGCCAAAAATACAAAATGGGGAAAGGAATGTCTCTTCAATAAATAGTGTTAGGAAAACTGGTTAAACACTTGCAGAAGAATGAAACTAGACCCTTATCTCTCACCATAGACAAACATCAACTCAAGACGAATTAAAAACTTAAATGTAAGACCCAAAACTACAAAACTGCTAAAAGAGAAAACACAGGAGAAAATGTCCGTGAAAAATATCCGGCGCCAGGATTTTGTGGATAAAACTTCAAAAGCACAGCAACAAGTGCAAGTACAGACAAATGGGATTAACATCAACCATTTTTTTTTTTTTAGCACAGCATTTCAGAACAGTAGAACAATCAACAAAGCAAAGAGACAGCACGCAGAGTGAGAGGATGTATTTGCAAACTATGCGTCTGATGAGAGGTTAATATCCAAAATATGTAGGGAACTGAAACAACTCAACAACAAAAACTCAATTAAAAAATGAGCAAAAGACCTGACTTTACATTTCTTAAAAGAAGACATACAAATGGCCAAGAAATACATGAAAAAATGCTCAACATTTTTAATCATCAGGGAAATGCAAATAGATACCACTTCATTCTGGTTAGAATGACTATTATCAAAAAGACAAACAGTAACAATTGTTGGTGAAGATGTGGAGAAAAGGGAACACTTACACATTGGTAGGAGAAATGTAAATTAGTTCAGCCATTATGGAAAACAGTATGGCGGTTCCTCAAAAAAATTAGAAATAGAACTACCCTATACTCCAGCAATCCCACTACTGGGTATATATCCAAAGGAAATGACGTCAATATGTCAAAGAGATATTTGCACTCCTGTGTTTATCACAGTACAATTCACAACAGCCAAGGTAAGTAAAGAACCTAAATCCCCTCAGTGGTTGAACGAACTTAAAAATACAGTATATATACCCAATAGAATACTATTCAGCCATAAAAAAAGAATATTTTGTCACTTGTGGCAACATGGATGAACCTGTTAAGTTACATTGAGTGAAATAAGTCAGGAACAGAAAGATAAATACTGTATGATGTCACTTATATGAAATCTAAAAAAGTTGTTCTCATAGAAGTAGAGAGTAGAATAGTGGTTACCAGAGGATGGGAAGTGTAGTGAGGAGGGAGAATAGGAGAGTTAACAATAATGTATCATACTTCAAAAAACCTAGAAGAGAGGATTTTGAATGTATACAGTAAAAAGAAATGATAAATATTTAAGGTGCTGAATATGCTATTATAATCTGATTTGCTCATAACGCAATGAACACATATCGACACATCGCATATCCCATAAGTATGTACAATTATTATATATCAATAAAAATTTAATAATAATAACAATAATTTAGTTTAAAAAAGAACTCAATTTTATTCTAATCTAGTCAGATTTTCAATAGCATACCCAACCTCTTTCACTAACTTTAAGGTATTCTAAAATTAATTGTGCTTATTATCTCAATCAGTTAATTCTGTATTGCAAAAATTCTGCATTTAATTGCTTTCTAGTGGTGTTTACATGTATAGCTATATCTTATTATTTTCAGAATTAAAGAATTCTGAGGATAAAACTTGTTTGATTTTGAGCTAATTAACACTCCTATCTCTCCGTTTCTCATAAATTAATCCATTGGCTTTTCAGTCTGAGCTTCTGTGTGTCTTATTCAGCATCTTATAGCATACTATTTCTGCTATTACTATCTGGTAAATGTAATAATTAATTTTCAATCATTCTAACAAAATCTAGTGAAAAGTCATATAACATACGTTTTATACTCTTGCACTGATGCTTCCAGATAAGCGTGACATTTTCCAGAGGAAAGTGTAAGGAAATGGTAAGTTGGGGTTAATGAGAGTCAGAGTACAACTCAAGTCTAATGTCCAAGTTTCAGCAGGACACTCAGCAAAGGATCCAAAGGCAAGAACACAAAAAGTCTGAGCAAGTAGGGAAAGGGAAGCCCATACGTCAGTTTCATGGTTGGAAAAGGGCTAGCCAGAGGCAAGGAGAGCACCTGGAAGCCTCCATCCCTGTCTAGGTGTTGCAGCAGCATCATGCCCAGCTGCCGGCTTGCACACAGGCTCCTGGAAGAACCTGTCTTGGATAGAAGGACTGGTTAGTGTTTGCCTAGGGCATATAGTTGTACAAAAGACGGAAGTTTTTAGGTCCTTGTGGTGTCTTGCATTTCCAGAAATCTTACTTTAAATATTTTTCCAGATGCAAAATTCCTTGGATCCTGGTTTTAGAATGAATCTATTAACTAAACTGGATCCAGAAAAATCTGTTAACTAAACTGGATCCAGTTTTGTTATTCAGAAACTTCACATTAAATTTAATGAATTCCTTTCTTTGTTCATGTATTAATATCTGGGACTTGGCCCAAATCCTATATAAAATATACACAGAAAGAGAGAGAACAAGTAGCCTCTTTATGTAAACTAATCAAGAAGGAAATGAAGCCACCCAAATGTGTGCTATGCCATCTGTGATCTATGATAAATAGCAAAACTACAGTTATGTTTTTTCCTTAAATGTTAACTGTAAAACATAAAGTCCTTTTTATTAGCACCAGATGTCAAGAATGCTTATTAAAATGCTATGGTTTATTAAATAACATCATTTTAGACTCACTGAACTAGTAAAGACTCGTGTTTTTGCATTAGATTAAATGTCTACAATTCTGTATTACTCCTTCTATTTCAAATATGTGAATGCTAATATACATATACCAAAATTTATATTTAGAAACAGAAAGATTTATGTATCATAGGCAAAACTGAAATATTTTTCAGTCCACAAAAGTGGATTTTCATTTGACTCTTATGTATAAAGTTTATTGAGATTTTCATATAGCAATGAAAATAAACATTACATATCTCAGATCTATAGGAAATCAGGGAAGATTAAACAAAAATAAAAAGTATATTTAAAACTATATAATCTATCTTTTTTAGTGATTTTGGCTTTCTTTTTTTTTTCTTTTTTGCTTTCTTCACATAGCTATATGTGAGGAAATTGCGATCTTCCCCGTCTCTTCCTTCCTTCCAGCTAAGAGTTAGTACAGCCTTTTCTCAGTCTGAGTCAGGGAAAGAATAGCTTTAATAATTAGACAGAAATCACTATATAGAATGTTTGCAGAAATAGAAACTTTTGGGAACTTTCCTGCAAGGCCGTGCTTGGAATATTTTGAATTCAAATTTAAAGGGAATAGTGAGAATTTAGTATGGTAAATAAGGAACATTATATTTTCATTTTACTTCTTCATCAACTGATAGTTTGGTTAACCTCTTCTTTAAGCCTGTCTTGTCAAAATGACTCTGGAATTACAGATTATGATGCTTTGAAATATTTTATTTTCTTTTTTTAAACCCTATACTTTT
>NW_016825767.1:620113-622432 GCF_001698545.2 Rhinopithecus bieti | reverse complement strand
CCCGCCACCTCGCCCAGCTAGTTTTTTGTATTTTTTAGTAGAGACGGGGTTTCACCATGTTAGCCAGGATGGTCTCGATCTCCTGACCTCGTGATCTGCCCGTCTCGGCCTCCCAAAGTGCTGGGATTACAGGCTTGAGCCACCGCGCCCGGCCTAAACCCTATACTTTTTATGCATAATTTGCACATGATCCCTTGGGTAGCTAACATGAGGAGTGCTGTAGTTTGGATGTTTGATCCCTCAAAACTCATGCTGAAATTTAATTTCAATGTTGGAGGTGAGTGTCTAATGGGAGGTGTCTGGGTCGCGGAGACCTATCCCTCATGAATAGATTAAAGCCTTCACTGGGGTTGGGGGATGAGTGAGTTCTCACTTTATTAGTTCTTGTGAAAGCTGGTGGTTAAAAAGAGCCTGGCACCTGGCCCCTCTTCTGCTTCCTCTCTCTCCCTATGATCTCTCTATATACAAACTCCCCTTCACCTTCAGCCAGGAGTGGAAACAGCCTGAGGCCCTTGCCCAGTTTTGAACTTTTCAAGATACCAGAATTGTGAGCCAAATAAACATATATATAGCCTCAGGTATTTCTTTCTAGCAATACACAAACAAACTAAGACAAGGGTGATTTAGGAAAAGGTTATTTGAGATACAATTCACCTATAACAAAGTCAGCCATAAATTATTCGGGCCAAACTCGGTATGTGATATATCCCATACACTTGTCCAAGGAAACTAACTTTCTAGTGGTAATCTAGTGATTAACCTTTTCTACTCATTGTTACTTAGACACTATCCAGAATATTCAAATCAAGGTTACTACTGAACATAATCTATTGAGTTTGAAACCAGCAGGTGGGTTCTGAATAAAGTAAAGGGCAGATAATAAAATAGCTTCCATGTTTACATGAGAATTTATTTACTCTGGGATTTTTATCTACTGCTCTTGGTTTTAAAGGTTAACATGAGGACATTAGGAACAAATGGGCCCTTTGTTTTTCAGGAACAGCAGGTGTTGAAACTGCTCTCTAGTTTGACTAGTACAATAGTAGTTAATGTATTCATTGACTTGATTGATCATTACAAGCCCTAAGGGACATAGCCTCCCCCTCCAAAACATTATCTGGATGTTTTTATGGTTACCTAGTGCAGTTCTGTATTTTAATCTGTCGTATTTGGCTATGTGGACAAAGGATACATTACTGGATACATTTGTTTCAAAAAGCAATTGCATTTGATATCCAGCCTTATCATAAAATAAATACCTAAGATGTTTTTAGACTGCCTGCATGAACATGGATTTATAATTACTATGGCTTTGGAGATATTATAAAATTAACACTTTCTGGAGGATCTCAGCAAATGAGGCAAATGACTTTTTGAAAGTTTTACTGTTATATTATTATTATTTTTAGGGACAGGATCTCACTCTGCCATGCAGGCTGGAGGGCAGTGGTGCGAACACTGGCTCACTGCAGCCTCAACTTCCTGGGTTCAAGCGATCCTCCTGCCTCAGTCTCTCTAGTGGCTGGGATTACAGATGTAAGCCATCACACTGGCTAATTTTTTCTTTTTTTTCCTTTTTTTTTTTTTTTTTTTTTGTAGAGACAGGATCTCCTCATGTTTCCCAGGCTGATCTCAAACTCCCTGCCTCAAGTAATCCTCCCACCTTGGCCTCCCAAAGTACTGGGATTACAGGTGTGAGCCACTGCACCTGGCCTGCAAATTACCCTTAAATGTACCCCAAAGGAATTTACAGCTAGTTGAGAAGGAAATGAAGCCACCCAAATGTGGTTTATGCTATCTGTGGTCTGTGATAAATGGCAAGACTGCAGTCATGTTTTTTCCATGAGAATTATCCATGAGATAATTCTAATAGTTATCCATGAGTTATCCATGAGATAATTCTTACAGTTCTAGAGTTCCTGAATCTCCAATATAGACCACTTACCTGCTCCAAGCCACCTATACAACAGAAAGGGTCAAGCACCTACCATAGTGCTAGAAATGTATTTATCTATATACTGACTAAGCACTCGGCAAATGTTTAGTGAATAAAATACCCAGAGAAAACCCACTGGTGGTCGAGAGACACGTAATCTAACTATACTGACATCAGTGAATAAGTGACATCATTTCACATCTGCTCCAAAGTGTACCCTTCCTTCATGTTTATAGAGCTAGCTATAATCTCAGGATTATTAGGTTAGTATGAATAACTATCCCCCCAATAGTAGCAGTTTTCTAAAATTGTCTATCCATAAGTCGCATTTTGGATCTTAGAGATACCCTCTTTTTTTTTTTTTTTTTTTTTTTTTTTTTTTT
>NW_016825767.1:609972-617379 GCF_001698545.2 Rhinopithecus bieti | reverse complement strand
CACGCCCGGCTAGTTTTTTGTATTTTTTAGTAGAGACGGCGTTTCACCGTGTTAGCCAGGATGGTCTCGATCTCCTGACCTCGTGATCCACCCGTCTCGGCCTCCCAAAGTGCTGGGATTACAGGCTTGAGCCACCGCGCCCGGCCGCTTCTGATGTTTTATGTACTACTAAAATGGTAGATACATGTGGGGCCCATTTTTAAATATCTCTAACATCTTTGAACTTCAGTACTATTTTCAAGTCTTTTCATTTTCAAAGTATAACTTTTGTTGCTTTAATTTCAGATCATTGGTTTCTCCTTTTTGCTCATCATGACACCTCATCCTTGAGATGTTCATATTCTGTGCACGTTTACATGTTTATCAAATTCACACTCTGTGTACCTTTTAAATAGTCTACATTTAAGACAACATAATGCTTGGCCATACTTTTGTCAAATATTCTCTCTGGAATTCCTATTTCAGTTGGGTTGCATTGATTTATTTTGGAATCAAGTAATCTGACTTTCAGTTCTTATGCCAAGGATTATTTTTTATTATTATTATTAATGTATGAGTAGCTCTGTTAGCACTCCATCTCAAGATGTGGTTGAGAAAGCATACTTCTGTGTTTTGTTTCCTTTTCAAGCCCTGAGGCTTAAATTTTTCGGCAGCAATTGCTCTTAGCTCATAAGTGAGAATTTTTAAACAGCTGAACTGGAAGAATTCTACTGGGTTATTTCTAATTTATATGATTGTCAGAACATTATTGTATTTAGAAAATAATGCTTAATATTTTATTATGTTCAAGTAATATAACTTACTCTACTTTCTGAGTTTATTTCTCATTCCAGGTCAAATAGTCATTAAATATATTTGGTTCCAGACCAAGTCAGAACCACTGATATTAGTTTAAAAATATGGAGGGATCTTTTCCCCTCTGTGTGTCACAAATGTCTGAAGTTGCACCATTACATGTTCATTTATTGGTGTCTATTGTCAAATGATGTCCCTTTAATATGTGAATATCCTTGGGAAAAGTGGATCTTATTGTCACTCATCAACTCTTTTGTGGATTTGCTCTTTCCCGGGGCAAATATAAGCACAGGCATAGAATACAGGGAGAGACACAAACAATGGGATGGGAAGGAACTGTGGTATCAAGGACAAAGCTTTAACTGCGTCATCATTTTGCCTGTTTCCTGACTGACTCTTGTAGAGTACTGTTTACCTGATACTTTGAAAAAATTAATAAACATAAGCATCTGTTTTTCAGAATTTCCTTCAGAATAATCAACCAATATGTATTGTATACCTTTTCTCTGCTACACGGGGGGCTCAGGACATCCCCTGAATTTTTGTACTTACTCCTCAAAGCAACCCCATTTTACTGATGAGGAAATGAGGCTTAGAGAAATGTGATCACTTTTTTAAGGTCTGCAGCTAGCAACTGTCTTTCTGATTGCTAAACATATGATCTTAACCACACAACTGTATTTATTCTTAGAGTAATGGCGAATCATTGCAGGATTTTAAGAAGATGGAAGTGATCACATTGTTTTTGAAGCAATCACACTGGCTGAGAATAGATTGGAGAGAAATAAGACTAGAATTGGACTAAGAAGTCAGGAAACTTGCAATTTCTAGGTATTACCTGAATGTTGCCCAGGAGGTGGCAGCAGGGATGAAAAGAAGTAGATGGATTTAAGCAACCTTTGGAAGTAGGCTTCAGCAGGATTTAGTGAGGACAGGAAGGAGTCAAGGGTGATCTTTGAGTTTCTGATTTGAACAAACAGGTAGATGGAAACACTATTCACCAAGATAGAGGGAACACAGAAAGGGGATCTGTATGTGTGTGTGGACAAGGAGGTGGAGGAGGAGGTGGGAGGGGAGGAGAGGATGTTGAGTTTTGGACACGGAGTTTGAGGTATCTGATGTGAAATGTCCAAATGCAAACGTGCAATCAACAGTTTGCTCGTGGTCAGTAACTGTGGCTCATGCCTATAATCCCAGCACTTTGAGAGGCTGAGGTGGGCAGATCACTTGAGGTCAGGAGTTCGAGACCAGCCTGGCCCTGGGTGACAGAGTGAGACTCTATCTTAAAAAAAATATTTTTGGTCTGTTTTCCTGGAGCTCAAGGAAAGACCCCTAAGTTGGAGATCTAAATCTGAAGGTTATCAGAATATGGATGGAAAGTAGATGAGATCACCCTGGAAGCAGGTACAAAGTGAGAAGAGAAGAAGGGCCAGGACCCATCCCTAACAAAAGGAAATAAAACTAAAGTAAATGAAATCAACATATAAGAGCATATGGCAAAAGGAGAGTCTACCATGAAAATGATAAGGAACAAGCAGAGGGGTAGGAAAGACAGCAGGGACAGCATGGGATTCAGAAGGCCGGAAGGATAAAGTTTCAGAAGGGAGGAGTAGTCAGCTGAGTTGGAGCCTGTGATGTCACTGAGAGACACAGTGAGGCAGGGCCTGGGTTTAGCACTAAGGAGACTGTTGGTGGCGCCAGGGCCCTGGAGCAGTGGATAAAAACTAGACTTAGTCTTCTTCTCAGTTACTAAATAGACACATGGTATCATGTAAATCTTTTTTTTTTTTTCCCTCGTTCTGTCACCCAGGCTGGAGTGCAGTGACACAATCACGGTTCACTGCAACCTCTGCCTCCCAAGCTCAAGAGATCCTCCCACCTCTTTCAAGTAGCTGCAACTGCAGGCACATGCCACCATGCTTGGCTAATTTTAAAAATTTTTTGTAGAGCAGGGTGTCTTGCTGTGTTGCCCAGTCTGGTCTCGAACTCAGCTTAAGCCTGGAACTTCCACCTAGGCTTGCCGAATTGCTGGGATTACGGACATGAGCCACTGCACAAGGCCTGTGTTGTATAAATCTTTACTTAAGTCAGAGAAAAATAAATGTAATGCATTTTCCTCATGAATGACTATTTTGATGACTTTTATGATTCCTGATGATTTGTGTGGTTCCTAAAATGATTCAATCTTCATGCCTCAGTTGGCATTTTATTTTCATTTCTGGAAACCATTTGGTTCTAATTTTACAATCTTATTTTTTGTCTCAAACTCAATATTCTTGACAAAAGTCGTATAATTTTGAGATATTAAGAGTGATACTGTTTTTTTTTTTACAGGTGCTCTCTGATAAGAGACCCAAAGAAAGAGCGGGTAAGTCTCCCTGAGAAAATGTTTTCCTGTTTATGTATAAAAGTTGTTTGGAGAGCTTTGCCTCATCCCTATATATTTAAACATGCCATAAGTGTCATTGAATCATGGATGCAAAGCTGATGGATACAGTATGATGTTAAATGAGAATATGACCTGCATTTTGAAAATTGGAAAAGTTCGTTGGGTTTTCTCTAGTCCTCATGCAGCCATGCTGCCGAGTTTATCTCCATTTTGTAAGGTTGGTTTTACACAGAAAGAAATTGCTTTGCATAACCAGTCTTTATTATAAGTTAAGCAGGAATTAAATAAAAGATTGCACCTTTACTGATACATCTGCTTAGAAGGTAAGGGCTCTCGAAAATAAGGCATATATGAGGGTAGTGATTTATTTGTATAGTTTTTGTATTTGGAAGTGTTCTGTATAAATCTGAATACTTGACAGCTTTATTTGTGGAATTTCTTATTTTAATGACTATGTAAACTAACAGCTAACCACTCTTGAATCGCCACATCTTACCAACTCTTTAGCAGCTGTTGTACTTTTCGTTTGAACAGTCATTATAGATAGGACATTCCGAAATCTCCATATCAGTCCTCACTTCATACGGTCATTTACATACTTATACATAGAAAGGAACCCCTTCAAAGCCCTTTGTGTGATTCCACTGTGTGTATTCTTCATATCCTGTAGATAGTGTATTGCTGGACTTGAAAGCTAACACTTTTCTCTGAGTTTACATCTTTAAAGCCCGATTTTGAAGTCTCTTGTCAAATAATGCCTCTAAAAGCAATAGTGTGATGCTACCCTTATCTGCATTGTTGCCAGCATTATTTCCATTTTTATATACTCACTTTTCTATAATCTGTTGAGAACCAGTTTCAGTTCATTATTCAGACTCCCAAGATCTCAGCTTCATTTGTGCTTAGGATGAGCATTGGATCTCTGGGATATAGTCATCTGCTGTTCTTCCAACTCTTGGGGAGATTTGCAAGGAAGCCTTTACACTTGGCCTTCTGGCAAGAGTGACTGGCTAGAATGTTGTCAGGAAAATGTCTTTAGTGAGTGTGCCGGGCCTATCAGCTGTCCAACCAAACAACAAAGCAGAATTTGTTCTAGCCATTCTGAGAAATGCTTGTAGCATCAAATGTGTATAATTTTTGTCCATTACCACTTTTATATTTGGGACTTCACTATATATAACCCTGAACCACCTGGCAGCTAAGTGGGAAATAAGCACAGACCTCTTTTAAAATCATATGAATGTGTCCAAATAGTAAATTATGACATAAGTAGAATCTCTGTGCTTTGTCTCTCTTGTTGAAATTCCAACTTGAATTCAAGGAGTTGATACTGCATTTACATCAGCAAAGAATGTGCTTCACTCCAGAAATGACCAAAAAAGGGATTTACACTAATGAGCAGCTTTTAGACAAGCAAAGTATTTCCCCTGGAGATTTGATAACTAGAATGATAGGTCTATTTTCTTCATTTCATAAGCACATTCAACTTCTTATAGCAAAGGAATATTTTTTCACCATGTAAAAGCTACAATCAAGAAAGTAAGAAACAACCGTAGTTAACTTCTGGGTGGAAATGACAAGTACATTTCTAACAAGTTAAATCTCTGTGAGGAAGTTCAGCCATGGAGGCTCTGAAGTGGTATAATAGTCCTAGATTGGACGTGGAGCTTACCTGTGGGTCTTCAGGTACCGTGCATGAGAGTTCAGTCTACTACAGCCTGAATATGTAGCTGTTTAACCACTCTGTCGTTCAGTGTTTCATTTTGGCAGGGGAAAAAATCGAACAGGCAAGCA
Source organism: Rhinopithecus bieti (assembly GCF_001698545.2). Lineage (NCBI taxonomy): Eukaryota > Metazoa > Chordata > Mammalia > Primates > Cercopithecidae > Rhinopithecus > Rhinopithecus bieti. Next base: position 612,401 of record NW_016825767.1, on the reverse strand, counting down.
AGGCCAGAAAATCTAGAAGAGAGTCAAATCAATTTTCACATAAATATTTATGGAAAGCACTCTGGGAGAAGGAAATATTGGTGAAGGATATCTGAGAATAATTTTCTGAACACGTAAATCAAAGGAGAATTATAGAAGCCTAATTCCAATTTCCCTGCAGATACAAAACAGTCCATAAGTCTGCGTTTTTTCATTACAGTCCCGCCTTTTTTAACTTCATCTTTCAAATTAAATTATTAATAATTTAAACTTTTGATGCTCATTCCTTCCTGCTGTTTGTAAATCATAAAGTCAGCTGCCCACGTTCCTAATTTGACTTTCCATCATTGCTTCTTAATTGGAGTGTCCAAGAGCTTTGCTCCCTTTTAGCAGAAATAGAATATGGTAGTCAGACTGAAGCGGCCCCTCCATGTATAAAGATGGAAGGTGGAACGTGACGTAGCAGGAGGATGTCACCCAGACCCACTATTGACCCTTGCGAGGTGATTCCTGGTGATTCTTTCTTGTGTTTTAAAATTGCCTGATTCACATTTTCCTCTGGTCTCAGTCACTGATCAGGGTAAATGTGAAACCCAAAGTAAAAGAGATTCCAGCAGAAAAGCACGGGCACAAGAAGGTGGTTTAAAGGCCAGTCGTTATTGCTTTCACCACAGACCAAGAGAGAATGCCACTCTTTTCTAAGCAGTTTAAGCTGTCCACTAAAGATCTCAGCCTAGTGATGAAAGAAACATCTACTACAGCAACAGTGGAATATTTCCTCCCAGTTTATGTCTAGTATGCTGTGGCCTTTATTAGATAAAAATTCGCAATAGAAATGAATGTTATAATATAGTTTGATTAATGGAATGAAAAGTTAATTTATTTTTGAAGAGTAAATATATACATAAATATACACATACTATAAAATTAACCCAAGTAGTGGTGGTTGACTTAATTTGTTTTTTAATTCCTCTTCTCATTGTATGTGTTATCATTTTTTTAAATGTGTAAATAGGAGACTAAAGCCAAATTACAGTGTAGTTCACTGTCAAGAATATTTGAATCTCACAATGATGTACCATTCTTAGTGTGCAACATACTGTTCATTTAAAGATTGTAAAAAAAATTTCTTTGGTTTAGAAAACAATTTTAAAACCTAAGGAAAATAAAATCACATCTGAAGAAATCACATTTTTTTTTCTCTGAGTAATTTCACTAGGACAATAGGGACAATTCTTCTTAGAACAGTTTCAAAAGAGGCTTCATGGACATAGCTATTTATCCTTCCTCCAAGAGCTATAATTACTTCCCGCCTTCTCAGCTTCATTGTGTTATGGCGTTTTGTTAGGCACATTATCAAGAATATGAAGGATCTGTCAGGAACAGAATTTCGCAAGAGTTAGAAGTACAGAGTATGTAGGAAATCAAAAGTACTAGCCAAATCCAATTATTATGAAGAAAATCACGTAATATATGGAGTGTACCTATTCTTCTGTTTCACTAGAATTTAATTGTAGTGACAAATATCTGAGCCCAACAGATTTTTGGTACCCTTTATCAATTCCAAAATGAAATTATAACTTCAATTTAGTTAATTAAGTATCTGTTGAACATTACTAGTTCCTTGCACTGTGCAAGGCATTAGCAATACAAAGATAAAGTGAGATAAAATTATCCCTCCTTCAAGAAGCTTGACTAAATTAAATTCTCTCTCTAGATTTTCTGGTGAAACCAGAGCCTTTCAAAAGTAAATTTATAACTATTTTGTGAAATTTACAGTAATTTAGTAAGATTTTTAAATTATGATTTCCTATGGCTATACATACAGACAATTACCATTCTCTAGTAATACAACCACATGAGGCAAAAAGAAAGCATCAAAGTGTGCCAAGAAGAACCTTAGTTTTATTTGATTTTAATTAGTGGGAATCTCTGTCTTGATGCAGGTGCCACAGAAAGCTTAAGAGCTTTATAAATCTAGTTAAAATACAATCTTTCCCTCCATATTTGAGATGTATCAGCTTTTTCCCTTGAAAGTTATTCTGAGTACTTAGTTATAGCCCTTGCAAGCTGCCAACTTAAATACAGATAGGGATATCCACCATTCCTACCTCTCACAGTGGAATCCATGGACTTCTCCTGGGCAAAATGCCCCAAACATCTGCTGAAGAGCCTTGAGTAGCAGGGAAGTCAAGGAAGCTGCCCAACTAACAGATATGAAATTTATGTTTGGCCTTAAGATTTCAGGTGACTTTTGCATTGATGTCCCCTAACTCAGCTTGGCTGTCTCCTTCTCTTAAAGCCTAAATGCCACTTGTTTTAAAAATCCTTCTCTGCTCACTCTAGCTAAAGAGGTTGACTCTTTCCCCAACTAGTTTCTGTGGCTGCAATCTCCGTTTCTTCAGAGCACTTGTCAGAACTTATAGTTTCCTTCCTTCCCTCCCTCCCTC
>NW_016825767.1:598797-609469 GCF_001698545.2 Rhinopithecus bieti | reverse complement strand
CTTTTTTTTTTTTTTTTTTTTTTTTTGAGACGGAGTCTTGCTCTATCATCCAGGCTGGAGTGCAGTGCCATTATCTAGGTTCACTGCAACCTCCGCCTCCCGGGTTCAAGCAATTCTCCTGCCTCAGCCTCCCAAGTAGCTGGGATTACAGGTGCACGCCACCATGCCTGGCTAATTTTTGTATTTTTAGTAGAGATGGGGTTTCGCCATGTTGGCCAGGCTGGTCTTGAACTCCTGACCTCAAGTGAACTCCTGGCCTCCTAAAGTGTTGGGATTGCAGGCGTGAACCACTGTGCCTGGCCTCTTATTTGATTTGACTGTGTACCTTTCACTAAACAAATACTCTCCAAAGAATATCATGGAGGGCTGACTATTGACTAAGTTGCTGCTGCTTGTCCATCCACCAACTTCTACTACTGTGTGTACTGGATTCGTAAATTTATTGAGTCGGCACTCTGATTCATTACAAGGAATGCACGGAAGAAAAACAGTGCCTTCTCTGAAGGAACTCATCACAAATGGGGGAAGAGAATAAGGAAATACACAGAGGGGGCAAACACACAGCCATTTTCTATGATATTTCTCCTGATACTCAGAGGGTCAGCATGACAGGGACACAGGCCATGTTTTTAAAATCAAGGAAACATTATTTTTATGATTATAGTTAATGAACCCTCCTTTGAATGTTCCTTGTAAATACTCAGTGTTTACAAGAGAATAACCTCTGAAAAACAAAACTAAAGAACGCAAGAGATGTGATCTCTGTTTTAGCAGAGACATAATATGGTAATCATACTGAAGCAGCCCGTCCATATACGCAGATAAAAAGGGAACGTTACGTAACAGGAGGATGTGGCCCTGGCCCACTGTTGACTCTTGCGAGGTGATTCGCGGTGATTCTTGTGTTTTAAGACTGCCTGATTCACATTTTTGTCTGGAACCCTATGTAATGAGATTGTTGCTGCTGTTGCTTCTAGAGAGTGTTTGAAGGAAGCTAGACATGAACAAATTCTAACTAAAGACAAAGCAGTTCCTGGTTTCTCCCTTTTGAGGTCTTCCAGGGGATAGGAGCAGTTCTTCTAGAGGATGGGAGACCTTGAAAAAATGAGATTATGACCAGAAAGCAGAAAAGCTGAAAGTAATTACAATACTTAGTAGGAACTTTGTTGGCAACAGAGAAAGAATATTATCTTGTTAAAAGAATCCTTCCTTAGTATCATCAATAATTTCTTTAATCAGAAGCACGGAAGTATCAATTTATTTTGTTGTTCAAAGCCATTTGTTGTAAATACTAGACTTTTGCTGAAAAATATCCTTTTAATCTTCTCATTTGTTCCATGATTTGAAAGGAAAACAATAAAAATTATCTATTCAATAGCATGGTTTTATCTTACTGTTTGAGGTTTAAAAAAATGGGTCTCTCTACTTTTATTTATGGCATATTGCTTTGTTAAGTAATATAAATGTAATGGTGAAAATAAAGCATTATTTCATTTTTTAGATTCTATAGTATGCCCACATCTTCTAAATCGTTTTGAGATTAGTTAATGTTTATTTTATTGTTCTTGAAACAGCAATCTCTGTAAAAGTGCATTAAAGAAAATACAAACATTAAAAGCAGCCATAATTTTGCTTCTGAAAATGCTTTTTATAAGTATGTTATGTGCAAACATATAATCTTGAAAGCACTATTCATACCCCATTATCTTCATTGTGATTTTCATATAAATAAATATAGTACCATAGAAAATTTTAAATCACCTATCATACTGACTGCAGTATTGCTACAGATAACTTTGAAATACATTAATCTCTGGCAACTAATTCAGTCTTTGGAAATACTGGTAGATTTAAATGACTTCTTACAGGCTTAGGTTGTTTTGTGAAGCTGCCCCTTCCCCCAGGCAACCGTGCAATTGTCCTGTTGAGGATGTGGACCCTTTTGTGAGGCACTGGTCTAACCTAAAGAGCTGAGCAGATGTTAAAAAAAGTCACTCCACATAACTTTTTCTAGAAATTAATTATTGAATACTGTTCTATTAAATCCTATTAATTTGTATTTCTAACTTTTTCCAACATCTTTTCTCTAAGAAGAAAAGAAAGATTCCAAAATTATATTAGAATATAGACACCATCAGCAAAAGCTCGTGAGTGACTGTGGGTCCTCTTTTCTCCTCTCTCTCCCAGCATCAGAACCTTCTAACCAGAGCCATCCATACTGCAAACAAGTCACTACCTCTCCTCCTTTACTTACCAATACCTTAACCACCCCTATTTTTCCTTGAGCATATCCTGCTCTTTTATACCTTAGAGACTTGAAGACAAGGTGTTCCTTGACTTCTCTACCTGGTTTACTGTGATTCAGGTTCACGGGGCCAGATCAGATGTCAAGTCCTCTGCTGAACTTTCCCTTGATCCCTAAGCAGAGTGCCAGTCACAGGATACTATGTAACAGTTCCGTCACTGCCCCTGTAACATTCTGTAATTTCTATTGTAAGCCCCATGGGGGAAGGTACAACAGCTTATGTTCTCAGTATCCCTGACCCACCACCTGTTAGACCTTTGATATATTTTTTGAATGAATGAAATAATTATTTATATTTATGACAACCCTGTGAGGTAAGCAATATAACTATTATCTAGATTTTACAGAAACTGAGGTTAATAGATTTTAAATGGTGTGTCAAATTTTGCACAACTATTAACTGATAGCCAAAAACTAAGACCAAAACTTTAATAAAATACATTTTCTAGCACTCTAGTATTGGATATTGATATTGATTAAATATTTCCCATGATTTAATTTTAAGCATAGTTATTTTCAAAGACATATATTCCACAACAATGCCATCTAATAGAAATATAATGTGAGCTACGAATGTGAGCCAAATATGTAATTTAAAATTATCCATGTTTCATTAATAAAGGTGAAAATAATTTTAATAACATTTCATGTAGCCCAGTATCTCTAAACTATCATTTTAACATGTAATTGAAATAAAAATTATTGAGATTTTATATTCTTTTTTATAATAATTATTAAAAATCTGGCGTGTATTTTACACTTACAGCACATCTTAATTCAGACTAGCCACATTTTTTATTAAACAATGTTTTATCGATACATGATAGATAATACACAGTTCCATGTTATATACATGTGATAATTTAATGCATTAATATAATTTGTAAAGAACAAATAGAATAATTGGACTATCCATTACCTTAATTATTTGTCTTGTCTCTATGCTAGAAATATCCAAATTATTCTCTTCTAGCTATTTTGAAATATAGAATAGTTTATTATAAACTATAGCCACCCTACTAATCTAGAATAGTAGGTCTTATTTATTTCTTCTATCTAACTCTGTATTTGTACCCATTAATCAACTTCTTTTTTTTCTTTTCTTTTCTTTTCTTTTTTTTTTTTTATGTAGTCTCGCTCTGTCGCCAGGCTGGAGTGCAGTGGCGTGATCTCAGCTCATTGCAACCTCCGCCTCCCGGGTTCAAGCGATTCTCCTGCCTCAGCCTCCCAAGGAGCTGGGACTACAGGCACATGCCACCACACCCGGTTAATTTTTGTATTTTTAGTAAAGACGGGGTTTCAACATGTTGGCCAGGATGGTCTCGATCTCTTGACCTCGTGATCCGCCCACCTCAGCCTCCCAAAGTACTGGGATTACAGGCGTGAGCCACCGCGCCCGGCTAATCAACTTCTTTTCATCTCCACCTCCCTTCTATCCTTCGTGGCCTCTGATAATCACCAGTCTATTCTCTGTCTTCATGAAATCCACTTTTTTAGCTCCCACATGAATGAGAACATTCAATATTTGTCTTTCTGTGCTTGGCTTATTTCACTTAAACTAATAGTTTCATTAATAAAACTTAAACTAATAGTTTAAGTGACCTCCAGTTCCACCTACGTTACTGCAAATGACAAGATTTTTTTTTGTGACTGAATTATATTCCATTGTGTATATATGCCACATTTCTTTATCCGTTTATCCATTGAAGGGCATTTAGGTTGATTCCATATTTTGGCTATGTGAATAGTGCTGTAATAAACATGGGAGTGCAGATATCTTGTCAACATATTGATTTCCATTCTTTTGGATATATATCCAGTGGTGGAATTGATGGATCATATGGTAGCTCTATTTTTAGGTTTTTGAGGAACCTCCATGCTGTTCCCCATAGTGTACTAACTTACATTTCCAACCTTATACACAAATTCTACTTTCTCCACATCCTTGCCAGCATCTGTTATTGTTGCCTGTCCTTTAAAAATGTATTTTAATTTTTCAGGGTACATAGCATGTGTATATATTTATGAGGTACATGAGATATTTTGATACAGGCATGCAATGTGAAATAAGCACATCATGGAGAATGGGGTGTCCATCCCCTCAAGAATTTATCCTTTGAGTTACAAACAATCAAATTACTTTTCATTTTAAAATGTACAATTAAGTTATTATTGACTACAAATATACAGTTAAGTTATTATGGCACACCCTGTGGCACTATCAAATAGTAGGGCTCATTCATTCTTCCTATTTTTTTGTATCCATTTATCATCCTCATTTCCTCCCATGCCAGCACCCCGCTACGCTTGCCAGCCTCTGGTAACCATCCTTCTACTGCTTGTGTCCACGAGTTCAATTGTTTTGAGTTTTAGATCCCACAAATAAGTGAGAACATGGAACGTTTGTCTTTCTGTACCTGGCTTATTTCACTTAACATAATGATCTCCCGTTCCATCCATGTTGCTGCAAATGGCAGGATCTCATTATTTTTTGTGGCTGAATAGTTCTCCATTGTGTGTATGTACCACATTTTCTTTCTTTTTTTTTTTTTTTCCGAGACAGAGTCTTGCTGTGTCACCCAGGCTGGAGTGCAGTGGCACGATCTTGGCTCACTGCCACCATGGCCGGCTAATTTTTTTGTATTTTTAGTAGAGACAGGGTTTCACCGTGTTAGCCAGGATGGTCTTGATCTCCTGACCTCGTGATCCGCCGGCCTCGGCCTCCCAAAGTGCTGGGATTATAGGCATGAGCCACCGCGCCCAGCCCTGTGCCACATTTTCTTTATCCATCCATCTGTAGATGGACACTTAGGTTGCTTCCAAAGTTTAGCTATTGTAAACAGTGCTGCGACAAACACAGGAGTGTATGTATCTCTTTGATACACTGATTTCCTTTCTTTTGGGTTTATTTCCAGCAGTGGGATTGCCGGATCACATGGTAGCTCAATTTTTAGTTTTTTGAGAAACTTCCAAACTGTTTTCCATAGCTGTTGTACTAGTTTACATTCCCATCAACAGCGCACAAGGGTTCTCTTTTCTCCACATTCACGCCAGCATTTGTTATTGCCTGTCTTTTGGATATAAGCCATTTTAACTTGGGTGAGATGATATCTCTTTGTAGTTTTGATTTGCATTTCTCTGATGAGCAATGAGGTTGAGCACCTTTTCATATGCCTGCTTGCAGTTTGCATGTCTCCTTTTGCGAAATGTCTGTTCAAATATTTTGCCCATTTTTTGATCAGATTATTCAATTTTTTCCTATAGAGTTGTTTGGGCTCCTAATAAGCTTTTAATAATTATCTATTCTGGTTATTAATTCCTCATCAGAGGGATAGTTTGCAAATATTTTCTCCCATTCTGTAGGTTGTCTCTTCACTTTGTTAATTGTATCCTTTGCTGTGCAGAAGCTTTTTAACTGCTGTGTTGCCTGTTTTTTTGATAAAAGACGTTGTAATTGGGATGAGATGATCTCTTCTTGTGTTTTTTATTTTCACCTCTCTAATGGTTAGCGATGTTAAGCACTTTTTCATATGTCTGTCAGCCATTTGTATGTCTTCTTTTGAGAAATATCTGTTCACGTCTTTTGTCCATTTTTTAATCGGGGTTTTCATCATTGTTGAGTTTTTCGAGTTCCTTTTATATTTTCAATATTAACATCTTATCAGATGCATAGTTTGCCAATGTATCCTCTAGTTCTGTGTGTTGTCTTTTTGCTCTGCGGTTTCCTTTACCGTGCACAAACTTTTTAGTTTGGTGTAATCTAATTTCTATATTTGTTTTGTTGCCAACACTTTTGAGGTTTTATCAAAAAAATCCTTGCATAGACCAATGACATGAAGATTTTCCCTATGTTTTCATTTAGCAGTTTTGTTGTTTGGGGGTCTTACATGTAAGTCTTTAATCCATATTAAGTCATTTTGTGTATATAATCATAGGTAACAGTCTAGTTTTATTCTTCTGCATGTGTATATCCAGTTTTCCCAGAACCATTCATTGAAGAGGCTCTCTTTCCCCATTGTATGTTCCTAGTGCCTTTGTCAAAGCAGAGATGGCTATAAATGTATGGATTTATGTCTGAGTTCTCTATTCTGTTCCATTGGTCTATGTGTCTATTTTTATGTTACAGACTAGCCACATTTCTAATGCTCAATACCTATGTGTAACTACTGGCTACCATTTTGAAACAGCACAAGTTGTTGTTTGATTTGACCCTTGTGAAAAACCGTATTGGGTGAATTAATTTCAAGTGCAAAACAAGGGAATATCTTTGTGGCATGGCTTATGAAAACTGGCGTGCCACCAGTGTGGGTTATGTTATCTTTCCCTCCTTAAATCCTCTTGACTTAAAATATTTGCAGGGATTATTGGTTTCCTTAATGGATTTATTGAAAGCACTCCTACCATCCTCTGTAATCCAAAATAGTATTTTTATGTTTTTTATTTGTTAATACAAAACTGATTAACATTCTATTTGGAGGCAGAAAATATGGGCATTTGGGATAGAGAGGCCTGAGTTTGACTCTAGGTCCCTGTCACTCAATTAGCCTTGTGATTAGGAGCAAGGCACCTGTCTGTGTAAGTCTCATTTTCCTCATCTATTAATATGGATAACAACATACCGATTGGGCATAATAATTATTAGTGTTAAATGAGATAATAATAAATGGAAACTTTTAATTTTGATGCCTGCACATGATCAATACATAATAGCTATTACTTGCATTGTTATTATTGATAACAATTAGTTCTATACACAGCTCTCATAACCACCTCTACCTAAAAGTTATATTTACTGAGTACCCAAATCATGCATGATAAAGCATTTTAATGGTGAATACAAGTTCATAAACTGAGAATAGAAGGAGAAGCCAAGGTGTTCTAACTTTATCTAAAATGTCAAAACTCACTCATTATATGTAATCGTGAGTAAGACACATTCCATTGTCTCAGATAGAAAATATGAAGAATGTTTTGTCTTAATAATAGGAGTACTGTGACGCCTTAATACAGCACATATTTCATAAAGAGTTTTAAAACAAATAAGTACACTCAATTTAGTCTTCTGAAAGGAAATTGACAGATAGCAAATACAAATATTTTCAAAAACCAATATAATGCCTCAAGTGTAATAAATAAAAGAAAAAAATTTATAATTAAATGATAATGTATTTAGTCTATAATGCTCAGCTTGACCACATTAGAAGATATAATGAAATAGCCCAGTACTTATAATGAATAGTTTTGGATTAAAAAAAAGTAAGAATATGAGAAGTGATTTGGCAGAAGAGTTATAGGTAAGTGAAAGAGTGGAGATAAGGGTGGAATTAGAATGAAACCAGGGTTGAGATGAGTAATAACAGGCAGACTTGTAAGTGTGTGATAGAAGGCAGAAGAACATAACCTTAATTAAAGTCAAGATTAGATGCTAAGACAAGTTGTCACTGTCAACGTGGAGAAAATGAGAAAGTCTGATATTCTTGCAAATGAGCAGGGCTTTATTTATGTATGATATCAATAATTAATTTCATGTTATAAAATAGGACAGGGTAGAAACAAAGCATCACCAAAAATATATATGCATTCTTGAAATTCCACATGTCAGTGCATACGGTTAGTCTCATGTGTAAAGACATTAGAGATCATTTTCTTCCACAGGCCACAGAAAAATAAGGATGGATTAGGAAAAGGAAGCTTTACTACAAGAAGCTGTAGAGAAATTGTACAATTTATGGAAGTAGTATTGAAGAGCCTAGATAACCCAAAAATAAATAAATGGTTTAAACATAGACTATCAAAGTCAACATTCTAAAATAATAGCTAAATGAGAATATATATATATATATATATATATATATATTTGGACACAATAAAAACAACAATTACAGTAATTACAAATGCAGGTTACTTCTGATGTCTTAAACTGGTGGTCCCAATACCATGAATGACATCATCCTTGGTGACACATCCTGTGATGGTGAACAGCTCTTCACAAAGTTATGAGCAAACTTCACAGTTTTTCCACCATTTCCATGGTACTGTCATTGCTGGAAAATTGAGTATGTATTAAAACCATGTAAAAGCTGCTTTCTGTCTGTATGTAAAATAGAATAAGGGTCTAGTCTCAGAGAAGCTCAGATAATAACTAATGTGGCAGTAGATCTGGCAATCATGTAGAACGCAGGTCAAGTCTTCACTATCCAGTCCTGGTTTTCAGGATTGTCAGAATATGACAACTGGCCACTAAGTTCTAGTGGAAGATCCCAATCATTACAATAAACAAAAATGTACCTCCTCATTTTTTCCCAAATGCACGCATTCTAGAAGGCATAGCATCTCCCTTGAAAATCATTGGCTTAGAGAGAAAGAGCACCCTGGCCCTTCGGGGCACCAATGTAGCAGCATGACTTAAGATTGCGGTCCCTCCTGGGATGGGGCTGAGCACACATTTGCTACCTGTTCCTTCAACTATGTGGTGCCTACCTCGGCATGCCAGGTCTGACAGTTCCTAGGCACTTCAAATGCTTGCTGGACACTACATTTGTTGGTGGCTTTAAAAGAAACTCTTTCCAAATAGGAGGCAGAGGCAAAGCATTCATGATGCCTCCTCAACTTGTGAAAGAAGGCACCATGAAATAAATGCATATACACCATTTGAATGGTTTCCCTTTTCACTAAGTTCTTGCGTAGAGTGAGACTACAATTTTTGTTCATCCTCTCAGAGTTTCAATTAGATTTAAAGTCTTCTAGTATCTATTCTTAGCACCAACATTCACATCAAAATCAGTCCGTCATTCAGTAACAATCAGCAGCTCAAATTAACAAACTTTCAGGCACAGAAAGAGTTTTAATTCACTTCTTAAAGTCATCTGTTAATTGTGGAAGCAAACCACTTTCTCTGCTGGAAGATTTACCAAAGGCCAGCTTGTCAGACTATGTCTATTTTGAGTAACATTACAAGTTTTCTTAAAGGTAGAGTTGAGCTGCCTAATAAGGTACAAGATGAATTGGACTTCTACATGTAAAAATACATGCCTACCCCTAGTGCTATGTCCTTTTTTTGATGAGCAATTCCATGGCTCCTCATTACCCACAGGATGAAATCCAGAAAATTTGTCTGGCCATTAAAGATTCTAAAAAATCTAATTGCCACTAACAGCCCCCGGATGCTGCCAGAGAAACCTTGCTTCCTCCACCAGCTGCCTGAGCTTCCCTTCTCACAGGTGTTGCTTAGGCCAGACACAGGAGACCCCAGGCTTGCAATTGAACCCCTACTTGGTCACTTTAAATGATCTCACTTTCAGGATTCGTTTCTTCATAACTACAAAGCAGGGGGCAATAATGTTCGCAGAATGCTTAGCACAGATCCTGGTGCGCAATAGTTGTTTTAAAAGTACTAGTTCGTTTCTCCTGCCTTTTAAGGTCTTCATCTCACAATCCTGAAAAGCACTGTCTCTGAGACCAGCCCAAATTCCACTTCTGTAAAAATTTCCCTGAAGATTTCAGCTGGAAGCAATCATTCATTTATTAGATGGAGATACTGGTGAGAGAAGTTAAGTAACTCAGAATTTCATAAGGGGTAATGAAAGAGCACAATTTCAACTTAGGTAGTCTGGCTCTGAGTCTAGGGTTTTTGTTTTTTGTTTTATTGTTTTTTTGGTATAACAGATTTTTTTTTTGTTAACAATTTTTATTTATTTATTTTTATTATTATTATTATACTTTAAGTTATAGGGTACATATGCACAACATGCAGGTTTGTTACATAGGTATACATGTGCCATGCTGGTTTGCTATACCCATCAACTCCTCATTTACATTAGGCATTTCTCCTAATGGATACTCCCTCAGGCCCCCACACCTCTGACAGGCCCCAGTGCCAGTGTGTGATGTTCCCCGCCCTGTGTCCAAGTGTTCTCATTGTTCAGTTCCCACCTATGAGTGAGAACATGCGGTGTTTGATTTTCTGTCCTTCCGATAGTTTGCTGAGAATGATGGTCTCCAGCTGCATCCACGTCCCTACAAAGGACATGAACTCATCCTTTTATATGGCTGCGTAGTATTCCATGGTATATATGTGCCACATTTTCTTAATCCAGTCTATCATTGATGGACATCTGGGTTGGTTCCAAGTCTTTGCTATTATGAATAGTGCCACAATAAACATACGTGTGCATGTGTCTTTATAGCAGCATGATTTAGAATCCTTTGGGTATATACCCAGTAATGGGATCACTGAGTCAAATGGTATTTCTAGTTCTAGATCCTTGAGAAATCGCCACACTGTCTTCCACGATGGTGGATAAGCTTTTTGATGTGCTGCTGAATTCGGTTTGCCAGCATTTTACTGAGAAAAAATACTCAGTAAAA
>NW_016825767.1:593538-598588 GCF_001698545.2 Rhinopithecus bieti | reverse complement strand
TTTGAATGTGTTTGCTCTTGCTTCTCTAGTTCTTTTAATTGTGATGTTAGGGTATCAATTTTGGATCTCTCCTGCTTTCTCTTGTGGGCATTTAGTGCTATAAATTTCCCTCTACACACTGCTTTAAATGTGTCCCAGAGATTCTGGTATGTTGTATCTTTGTTCTCATTGGTCTCAAAGAACATCTTTATTTCTGCCTTCATTTCGTTATGTACTCAGTCATTCAGGAGCAGGTTGTTCAGTTTACATGTAGTTGTGTGGTTTTCAGTGAGTTTCTTAATCCTGACTTCTAATTTGATTGCACTGTGGTCTGAGACACAGTTTGCTGTGATTTCTGTTCTTTTACATTTGCTGAGGAGGGCTTTACTTCCAATTATGTGGTCAATTTTAGAATAAGTGCAATGTGGTGCTGCGAAGAATGTATATTCTGTTGATTTGGGGTGGAGAGTTCTGTCGATGTCTATTAAGTCCATTTGGTGCAGAGCTGAGTTCAAGTCCTGGATATCTTTGTTAACCTTCTGTCTCGTTGATCTGTCTAATGTTGACATTGGGGTGTTAAAGTCTCCCATTGTTATTGTGTGGGAGTCTAAGTCTCTTTGTAGGTCTCTAAGGACTTGCTTTATAAACCTGGGTGCTCCTGTATTGGGTGCATATATATTTAGGATAGTTAGCTCTTCTTGAATTGATCCCTTTACCATTATGTAATGGCCATCTTTGTCTCTTTTGATCTTTGTTGGTTTAAAGTCTGCTTTATCAGAGGCTAGGATTGTAACCTCTGCTTTTTTTTGCTTTCCATTTGTTAGATCTTCCTCCATCCCTTTATTTTAAGCCTATGTGTGTCTCTGCACATGAGATGAGTCTCCTGAATACAGCACACTGATGGGTCTTGACTCTATCCAATTTGCCAGTCTGTGTCTTTTAATTGGGGCATTTAACACATTTACATTTAAGGTTAATATTGTTATGTGTGAATTTGATCCTGTCATTATGATGTTAGCCAGTTATTTTGCCTGTTAATTGATGCAGTTTCTTCATAGCAGCAATGGTCTTTACCATTTGGCATGTTTTTGCTGTGGCTGGTACTCTTTGTTCCTTTCCAAATTTAGTGCTTCCTTCAGGAGCTCTTGTAAGGCAGGCCTGGTGGTGACAGAATCTCTCAGCATTTGCTTGTCTGTAAAAGATTTTATTTCTCCTTCACTTATACAGCTTAGTTTGGCTGGATATGAAATTCTGGGTTGAAAATTCTTTTCTTTAAGAATGTTGAATATTGGTCCCCAATTTCTTCTGGCTTGTAGGGTTTCTGCTGCGAGATCCGCTGTTAGTCTGATGGGCTTCCCTTTGTGCGTAACCCGACCTTTTTCTCTGGCTGCTCTTAACACTTTTTCCTTCATTTCAAACTTGGTGAATCTGACAATTATGTGTCTTGGGGTTGTTCTTCTCGAGGAGTATCTTTGCGGTGTTCTCTGTATTTCCTGAATTTGAACGTTGGCCTGCCTTGCTAGGTTGGGGAAGTTCTCCTGGATAATATCCTGAAGAGTGTTTTCCAACTTGAATCCATTCTCCCCATCACTTTCAGGTACACCAATCAGATGCAGATTTGGTCTTTTCACATAGTCCCATATTTCTTGGAGGCTTTATTCATTTCTTTTAACTCTTTTTTCTCTGAACTTGTCTTCTTGCTTTATTTCATTAATTTGATCTTCAATCACTGATATCCTTTCTTCCACTCGATCAAATTGGCTATTGAAGCTTGTGCATGCATCACGAAGTTCTTGTGCCATGGTTTTCAGCTCCGTCAGATCACTTGAGGTCTTCTCTACACTATTTGTTCTAATTACCCATTTGTCTAACCTTTTTTCAAGGTTTTTAGCTCCCTTGCGATGGGTTAGAACATTTTTCTTTAGCTCGGAGAAGTTTGTTATTACCAACTTTCTGAAACCTACTTCTGTCAACTCGTCAAAGTCATTCTCCATCCAGCTTTGTTCCATTGCTGGTGAGGAGTTGCAATCCTTTGAAGGAGAAGAGGCGCTCTGGTTTTTAGAATTTTTAACTTTTCTGCTCTGGTTTCTCCCCATCTTTGTGGTTTTATCTTCCTTTGGTCTTTGGTGTTGGTGATCTACAGATGAGATTTTGGTGTGGATGTCCTTTTGGTTGATGTTGATGCTATTCCTTTCTGTTTATTAGTTTTCCTTCTAACAATCAAGTCCCTCAGCAGCAGGTATGTTGGAGTTTGCTAGAGGTTCACTCCAGACCCTGTTTGTTCACTCCAGATCATCAGTGGAGGCTGCAGAACAGCAAATGTTGCAGAGCAGCAAATATTGCTGCCTAATCCTTCCCCTGGAAGCTTCATCCCAGAGGGGCACCCGCCTGTATGAAGTGTCTGTCGGCCCCTACTGGGAGGTGTCTCCCAGTTCGAGCTTCCCAGCTGCTTTGTTTACCTACTCAAACCTCAGCAATGGCAGATACCCCTCCCCACCCCCAGCTGCAGCCTCACAGGTCAATCTCAGACTGCTGCACTAGCAGTGAGCAAGGCTCCGTGGGCGTAGGACCAGCTGAGCCAGGCACAGGAGAGAATATCCTGATCTGCTGATTGCTAAGACCATGGGAAAAGCACAGTATTTGGGCAGATGTGTCCCAGTTTTCCAGGTACAGTCTGTCACAGCTTCCATTGGCTAGGAAAGGGAACTCATCCAACCCCTTGCACTTCCCAGGTGAGGTGACGCCCTGCCCTGCTTCGGCTCGCCCTCCATGGGCTGCACCCACTGTCCAACCAGTCCCAATGAGATGAACCAAGTACCTCAGTTGGAGATGCAGAAATCACCCGTCTTCTGCGTAGAATATGCTGGGAACTGCAGACTGGAAGTGTTCCTATTCAGCCATCTTGGACGAAGATCTGTAACAGGGTTTTTTTAAACAGCCTTATTGAGATATAGTTTATAATTCACCCATTTAAAATGTAGAAATCAATAATTTTTAGTATATTCACAGAGTTTTGCTGCTATCGCCATAATCAATATTAGAACATTTTCAGCAGGACGAAAAGGAAATCCCTCACCCATTAGCATTCAATCCCCATTTCCCCCTCAATCTTACCACCTAGTACCTGAAAACCACTAATATACTTGGTATCTCTACACATTTGCCTATTCTGGACATTTTATATAAACAGGATCTTACAGTATGTGGTCTTTTCAACTGGCTACTCTCTCAGCATAACATTTTCAAGGCCCATTCATGTTGCAGCATGAATCCATACTTTATTTCTTTTTATTCTGGAATAACATTGCATTATACGGACATACTACACTGAGATTATCTGTTCATCAGTTTGTGGACATTTGGGCTGTTCCCACTTTTTGACTACTGTGAATAATGCCACTATGAACATTCATCCACTGGTTTTTGTGTGGATATGTTTCTATTTCTCGTGGGTATATACTTGGAATGCTGGGCCCTATGGTAATTTTGTGTTTAACCTTTTGAAGGGAAAGCCAAACTATTTCCAAAGGGGCTGCACCAGTTTAAATTCCCACCAGCAATGTATATGGGTTCCAATTTCTTGACATCCTCACCAACACTTATTATTATTTGTCTTTTTTATTATAGCCATCCCAGTGGATATGAAATTATTATTTCATTGTGGCTTTGACTGGCATTTTTCTAATGACTAATGATGTCAAGCATCTTTTTGTGTGCCTGTTGGTCACTTGTGTATCTTCCTTGAAGAAATATCTGTTCAATTCCTCGTTTATGGTCACTTTTAAAAGCCCGTTTTAAAATTGGGTTGTCTTTTTAAAATGTTGAAGTATAGCAATTCTTTATACAGTCTTGTATACAATTCCCTATCAGATATACTATGATTTGCAAATATTTTCTTCCATTCTTAGTGTTGTCTTTTAACTTTCTTGATGATTTCCTTTGGATTACAAATTTTTTAAATGCTCATAAATTCCAATTTATCTATTTTTTTCTCTTGGTGCTTATATTTTTTAGATCATGTCTGAGAAGGCTTTGCCTAACTAACCCCAAGATCATAGAGATTTATTCCTATGTTTTCTTCTAAGAGTCTTGTAGTTTTAGCATTTACATTTAGGTCTGCTGTCCACTTGGAATTAATTTTTGTGTACAGTCTAGAGAAGGAATCTGAGTAATCTTTTGCATGTGAAGATCTAGTTCCAGCATTACTTGAAAATACCATTTTTCCCCTGTTGAAATGACACTCTTATTGAAAAAGAACCTGTGTTTTTTATTTAAAAAGAGCCTGTGTTCTTGTCATTTCCACTCCCTGTCCCTCAGAAACTACAGACTACATCCTCACCAACTACATTTTCTTCCTCAATCACATTACGCTCTTCTATACTTCCTTGTTCTTCTGTACACTTCCAGTCTATCTGGAATACAGTTCCTTATCTCATTTGCCTGCCAAACTCCTACTCAATCTTACCACCCTTACAACTAGCTCAGAAGGAATCTACTTTGTCTAGTCTTTGTGGCTTTACCACCAGCACATTATATAGCTTTTGAAAATGTTTTACTTACTTTTCTTACTAGATTGATATCCAGTGATTGATAATTCCTCTGCTTTTCCTTTTCTTTTTAATTTTCCCATTTTCTTTCTTCAAACACCTGGCATAGTATCTAGCACTTAGTACACACTATGGGTATAAATCTGTTGAACTGAATTAATGAAAATGGCCTTGGCCAGGAGTTTCAGGGCCTATAAGAAATTCAGAAAGATCTTTAAAAAATCAAGCATTCAATAAATATGAAAGGTAATACAAATGAAAACTGCAACCCACAGCAAAAACATGATAATTTTCTTATTCTTCTGATAAATTTCCTGGAGATTTATCATTGCTATAGCACTGTTAAGAGCAGAGAAAGCTAGTGAAAATTTTACAGGCTGATAAAATGTTATGTGAGCTAATGCACTTTTCTAATCTATCTTACAGATTGCGTTAGTAAGAATATTTTTAAATCAATTTTCTTAATGACTATCTCTCGCTTAGTTTTATAGCTTATTTAAAGAAGAGTAAGGATGTTTTAGTTG
>NW_016825767.1:561802-593281 GCF_001698545.2 Rhinopithecus bieti | reverse complement strand
TATCTCTCGCTTAGTTTTTATAGCTTATTTAAAGAAGATTAAGGATGTTTTAGTTGCAAATCCAGAGGCACTTTGAATGTAGAAGCTTTTGGCCTTTATTTTTAAAACTGATTTATAAAGGTGTTTATGAAACCAACATTATACACAACGATCTGAAATTGAGGTCTGCGGAGTGCTGCAGCAAAAGACAGAGATAAAATGAAATGAAAGGCACACACTTTTCAAAGCCCGAGTTTAACAAAAGAGAACATCTTCATTTCCTTGTAAAATTTTTCTTTAATTGATGTCCTATGAATTATGGAATAATATATACTTGTAGAAACCAGTAAAACAATATAAAGATATGTAAAGTATAAGTTAATCATTTCCCTCTTCTACTGTCACAGCCCAGCAACCACACTTGACAGGTATGTTTTTATACACAGTCATCTATTTTATAAACATTGATATATGTACAAATATGTCTCAGATATCTATTGCCATGTAACAAATTACAGGAAAAGAGGGAAGCGGGGCTTACTGGCAACCACCTTTATAGACATTCTACCCCAACGATTCCTATCTAGAGGTTGGTTGCTTTGTTGTTTGCTCTTGATGAAATGGAAGCATTTATATATATGTGATTTATATATATATCACTATAAAATGTTTTCTAATAAAACAGGATTAATAATGTTGATCCTAATAATTCTATATCCCTTTGGCCATTTTCTCCCAGTGATAAGGTTTTGCAGAACTATAGTACACTATCGCAACTAGGATATTGACATTGACACAGTCAAGATAGAGAACATTTCCATCACCACAAGGATCCTCCTGTTGCGTTTTCTGTAGTTACATCCACTTCCCTCCCACCCCTACCTGTCCTTAACTTCTGGCAACTACTAGTTCTTTTCTTTCTATAATTTTGTCTTTTCAAAAATGATATATAAATGAAACATATAATATGTAACATTTTAAGATTGGCTTTTTTGCTTCAGCCGAATTCTCCGGTGGTTCGTCTAGGTTGTTGCCTGTATCACTAGCTCATTTTCTTTTCTAGCTGAATAGTATTCTGTCATGTAGATTCACCACAGTTTGCTCAACCATTCACCCACTGAAGGACATCCAAGTTGTTTCCAGTGGGAGTATCATCAGTAAAGCTTCTATAAATATTCATGTAGAGGTTTTTGTGTGAACGTAAGTTTTTCTGTGTGATAAATGCACAGGAAAACGATTGCTGGAAGAAATTTCTGAAGTGTTTACCACATTGACTGTACCATTTTACATTCCTACTAGCAATGTCAGAGGGATATAGTTTCTCTGCATCTTAGCCAGAATTTAGTGTTTTCAGTATTTTTAAACTTTAGCCATTTTAATAGGTGAGTTATAATATCTCATTTTGGTTTTAATATGCCTTTCCCTAATGGACAATGCTGTTGAGCATCTTCTCATGTGCTTCTTCTTCTTTTTTTTTTTTTTTTTGAGAGGGAATCTCACTCTGTCCTCCAGACTGGAGTGCAGTGGTTCAACCCTGGCTCACTGCGACCTCTGCCTCCTAGGTTCAAGTGATTCTCCTGCCTCAGCCTCCCGAGTAGCTGGGATTACGGGTGTGCGCCACTATGTTCAGCTAATTATTGTATTTTTAGTAGATACGGGTGTTTCACCATGTTAGGCAGGTTGGTCTTGAACTTCTGTCCTCAGGTGATCCACCTGCCTCGACCTCCCAAAGCGCTGGGATTACAGGCATGAGCCACCAAACCTGGCCTCATGTGCTTATTTTCTGTCTGTACATCCCCTTCAGTGAAATGTCTGCTCATTTCTTTTGCCTGTTTTCTAATTGGATTGTAGGGATTTTTGTTTGTTTGTTTGTATATTTTTGCTTTTGAGTTTTGAGTTCTGTTATACTCTAGAAACCAGTCCTTTATTGGCTATGTGGTTTGGAAATACGGCCTCCCTCTCTGTAGCTTTCCATCTTTTCACATGAGGTTCACAGAGCAAAAGCTTTTAATTTTAATGTTTGTCAATTTTAAAGAACCAACTCTTTGTTTCATTTGTTTTCTTTCCTGGTTTTCTATTTTTAATTCCATCAACTTCTGCTCTCATCTTTATTATTTCCTTCTTTCTGCTTTCCTCCAATTTATTTTGCTTTTTTCCCCTAGATCCTTGAAGTATGATCTTAGATTATTGATTTGAGACTTTTCCTCATTTCTAATGTATGCATTTAGTGTTACAAGTTTCCCTCATGGCTTTACCTATGTCCCACAAATTTTGATATGTTGTTATTTTTTCTCATTCTGTTTAATGTATGTTTTAAAACTTTTCCTGAGCCTTCCCCTTGAGCCATAGAATATTTAGAAGTATGTTGTTTAGTTTCCAAGTGTTTGGAGATTTTAGCATTACCTGTCCACTATTAATTTCTAGTTTAATTCCACTGTGGTCAGAGAAAACATTTTGAATTATTTCAATTGTTTTAAATTTGCCACGGTTTGTTTTAGAGCCCAGGATGAGGTCTGTTCTGCTGTTGTTGAGTGACGTGTTCTATAAATGTTAATTATATGCTGTTAGTTGATGGTGCTGTTGAGTTCTTCTATATCCATGCTTATTTTCTGTCCTCTTGTTCCATCAGTTGTCGAGAAAGTGTTTAACTCCAGTTATAATTATAGATTTGTCTATTTTTCCTTTTTGTTCTATCAATGTTTGCTTCACATATTTTGAAGCTCTGGTTTTTGACACATATGCATTTAAGATTACTGTGTCCTCTTGGTGAATTTACCCTCTTTACATAGTGTCCCTCTATGACTCTGGTCATTTTTTTGTCACTGTATCCAACTCAGTTTCATATTACTATAGTTTTTTTCTTTCAGTGAATGGTTGTATGGTATATTCTTTCATTATTTTACTTTCAGCGTGCCTGTATCGTTATATTTGAAGTATGTTCCTTATACACAGCATAAAGTGGTTCTTTTGTAAAAACAATTCTTTCAATTATTGTCTTTTAATTAGTATATTTAGATCATGATGTTCAATGTAATTATTGATATATTAGAGCTTAATTGTGCCATTATAATTTTTGTTTTCCACTTACTCTGTTTTTCTCTGTTTTCTTTTCCTACATTCTTGTGTGTTACTTGAAAATATTTTAGAAATCATTTTGCTCTTTCTATAGTATTTTTGAGGGTATCTCTTTGCATAGCTATTTTAGTGGTTGCTCTAGGCATACACCATATTTCTATGACATTGCAGTTTACTGGTGTCATTTTGCCAGTGTGTGAAGTATAGAACCCTTATCTTCCTGTACTTCCCTTTTCTCTCCTCCATTTTTATTATGGAAGGTAAAGTCTTCTCAATTTACATTTAGAACTTAAATATTTTCTCAGTATACATTTAGAACCACATTAGACAGTGGCATAAGTTTTGTTTCAACCATCAATGGAATGTGGAAGACACAAGAAGAGAATGAAAGTCTTATCATACTTACCCATATTTTGGTTAACATGTTTTCCCTCCTTCCTTCTTTCATTATTCGTTTCTGTTTAGAAAATTTCCTTTAGTCATTCTATTAGGGTAGGTTTGCTTTTGACAAATTCTTTTATTTTTTTCTTCTTTTGATAATGTCTTTATTTCTCATTCATTTCTGAAGAATATTTTTGCTGATATAGGATTCTGGGTTGACGATCCATTTCTTTCCGCACTTGAAAATTTTGTTTCTCCATCAAGCCATGAAAAGACATAAGGAAACTTAAGTGCATATTACTAAGTGAAAGAAGCCAGTATGAAAAGGCTACATTTTATATGATTCCACCCGTCTGGCAGTCTTGAAAAGGGAAAACTATGGAGACAGTAAAAAGATCAGCTCTTCTTTATTTTCTGAAAATTTTCTTTCCAAACAAACCTACCTCTTTCTATGCTTGCCAAAATCAAGAGCTATCTTAACTTGTTTCTCAGTGGAAGCCTCTTCCCCCCTTCCCTTTGTTTCTTGGGAACAGCAGCCTCATCATTGCTGAAGTGCTGCCCACGGAGCAGCCTCCCTGGATGACTGGATCTTACAAAGATCCAATGGAGAGTCAATAGCAGAAGTGCATTTGAGCAGGCTATGGTGTCTCTAGAGCGTGGCCGATCGGATGAAATCTCAGTTAAAAACATGGATTCTGAAGTCCACTTCTGACAAGTAAAAAAGGAAATGGGAAAAAGTACAACAGCAAGGATGGAAACAGTTTCTACCTGTTATCTGTCCCACGCACAAATTTTATTATGGAAAATGGTGCTTATTTTCCCTGACAGGAGCTTACTCTGCTAAGGAATTTTCTAAATTTAATTTAAAAGGCTGCAGATGTTTATTAAGTTATGTATAATGAAATAAATGATATAGTAAATTTGCTATGTCCCAATATTTTGAAGAAGTCAAATATTACAAGTCAGAAATGTTGCCGTAAAATAGATGAAACCATAGGCACTGTAACGGTAGAATTAACAAATTAAACAGCATCTTTTAACAACTGCTTTAAAGCCTTAAAGTTTGCATGGAAATTTTGAGTAGTTGAAATTGGAAAGCCATGATTAGGA
This sequence comes from Rhinopithecus bieti, assembly GCF_001698545.2. Lineage (NCBI taxonomy): Eukaryota > Metazoa > Chordata > Mammalia > Primates > Cercopithecidae > Rhinopithecus > Rhinopithecus bieti. Next base: position 588,736 of record NW_016825767.1, on the reverse strand, counting down.
AGAAATGTCAAATGTCTAGAAGTTATAATGAAGTGAACCACATCCTTCCTTTAGTTGATGACTGATTGTCGTGCCGATGCTTGGGTTGAGGCTGGGAGAGGCCACCTCCTGCATACCCTGACATTGAACAGAGACTGCAGAGATTGTCTGCCAGAGGACAGAAACATTTTGTGTGGTTCCAGAAAAAGATGAACTCGGGGCAGTTTGTGATTTCATTATGCCATACTGTGTGAGGAGAGTTTAAAAGAGAAAGATGAAATTATTGTGTTGAAAGGGTCTCGTTCTCTCTTAGTGCAGACAGATGGTTTTAACCATCCCTCTCAAGTGGTTTCCTTTTGTAGAAGAAGGCCCTTCTCCCACAGGGAAGGGGCAGGAGGTCAGGCACTCTGGGTGGGGCCTGTGGATGGCCAGACAAATGACAAGTACTTCTTTGTTACACAAAATGAGGAGATAAAGCCTGATGGCTGAGAACCTGTAAACATTGGCCTCATGGTTAGAAATGCATTTAGCATCCTAACTTTAATTCCCTTGGGATGTTACTGTGATCAAGCAAGATGTCCCCATTCCATGCTATTAACCTCTTTGCTCACAATGAGCCTTTTGAAGAGAGGGTGTACAGCACCTACATTTTTCTGCTTCTACTTCCACTTATATGACCATTAGCATCTTTCATGACACCAAAAAAATGGTGGTGGTAGATTATCCTAGAAGATTTTCCATAAATCATCTGACAATGACCTAACCTAGTCATCTATCAGAAGTATATTTCTACAAAGGAAAGGCACACACAGCCACTGATTTTTATTAAGCTTGCATTAAGCACTTAGCAGAAGACAGCAATAAATTAGTAATCACCTCAGTGTTTTCCAAATTCAGCTGAAGTGGCAGATACAAGGAATTCTGACATGCTATACCAAATATACAGTACATGGTGTGCAACACAGACCAGGGAAGGGAGGATAAAGAGATTGCTAAAGAACAAAGACAGGAAAAATTAAACTGGAAGGAGAATGTGCTGGGAAAAGCTGTGACTCTAAAGGTTGACATTTGTGTATAACATAAAGGGAAGTTGAAATACCACAGTGTCTTCCTTTCTTGGTAAGGTATTTGCACTTCCAGTTAAGACTGGTAAATATAAATGAAGAAATCTTATTCCCAGAAGGATGTTAGTATGTCCTGACCTGTCACGTTCTGAAATGTATTTTCCACTGTTTGGTCAGGCAGGTACTAGGCTAACTTCCACTGCCCGTAACCAAGCTCTGAACATAATATCCAAAGTGGGGAGAAATGTACCCTCACATGGCAGGGATTTTCTCTGCCAACAGAATGGAAAAGGCAGTAGAAAAACGTACTTGTTACATTCTCTGCCCTGTCAAATCTCCAATGCATAGCACAAATTTTCACCAAGCAAGAACGTTATGATGCATAATGAGAAGGAGAGAATCTGCAACCTCTTCTCTCTCATTTAGTAGCTGAAGGTCCCTTTTATTTATTCATTCACTCATGGTACAGTGCTCAAAGCACAGCTGCTAGCACCAGATTGTTTCAGTGTGTACTGTAGCTCCACCATGTTACTTGACATCTCTATGCCCTCAGTTTTCTTATCTGTAAAATAGAGACAATGATAGTAGCTGGGTCTTAGAATTTTATATAGATGAAGTGAGTTAACATTTGTAAAGCACTGAGAACAATAGCTGGCACATAGTAAGTGATATTAAATCATACAAAAATGTTTTTGAGGGCCTTTTATTTACCAGACACAGTTCTAGGTATGAGAGATACATACAGTGTAAATAAAACAAACTCTTGACTTTATAGAGCTTTCTTTCTAGTGGGGAAACTAGGTGATAAAAACAAGAAAATATATAATATGAGTTAGGGTGATGGCTGTCATGGAAATATCAAGCAAAAGAGAGGCAGAGAGAGAACGGGGTACAAAGTGAGGGCTGGCTTCTCTTGGTGTAGGCTGGTCAGAGAAGGTCTTTTGGATAAGGTAACATTTGAGCAGAGATGTGAAGGAAGGAGGGAGAAAGCTATCCAGATATCTCGGGAAAGAGAACATTCGAAGCAGAGGGAATATCACTGGCAAAGGCCTCGAGGTAACAGTAAGCCTGGCCTTTTAGTTGAAGAACAAAAACAGCCAGAGAGAGGTGAGGGATTTGGGACAGGAGGAGAGACAGGAGGAGAGAGAGGAAATGGGTTGGGATGACATCAGCCATGGCCAGAACTTTTATGTCCAGGAAATGGGCTTAATTCTTTAGTTTAAAGAGAGCATAATAATCAGCTTTTTTCCAAGGATATACATTGTTGTACCTTTGTGTCACAAGATTTTAGTTACTTTAAAACAAAGGCATTAAGTAGAAGTAACCCAAGCATCCACCCGCAGACAAATGAATAAGCAAAATGTGATGTATACGAACAGTGGAATATTCAGCCTTAAAAAGGAAGAAATTCTGCCACATGCTACAATGTGGATGATCCTTCAGGAGATTATGTTAAATGAAATGAACGATTTACAAAAAGATGAATACTGTATGATTCCACTCACAGGAGATACCTAGAAAAGTCAGATTCATGAAAGCTAAAAGTAGAATGGTGGTTGCCAGGGGCTGGAGGAGAGAGGAAAGTGGGAAGTTATTGTTTAATGAATATAGAATCTCACTTTTAGAAAGTGAACCATCACTGGGGATTGATTACACAACAATGTGAGTATACTTACCACCACTGAACAGTACACTTGAAGTGGTTACAGCGGTCAATTTTATGTTATGCATATTTACCGCAATTAGAAATGTAAAAAAATAAAGCTATTTGAAAAAATACCGCAATTAGAAATGTAAAAATAAAGCACACACGGATTCACCTCCATACTACTAACACACAGGAGTAAGGCACAGGCAATGGTTAGAGAATGTCTGCTCTGAGGGTGTACCACACAGAAAGAGACCACAAGAAACGACAGCCAGGGACAACTCCCATTCTTGAGGCTGGCTTTCATTTCACATTGAGATTAGTAAATGCAAATTACTCAATCAACTCATGAAGTACATTCCTACAATTATTCCCAAATCCAGCCTCTGTGAGAATAGAGGTAAGATGAAGGGGCATTGACTTTACCGTAGCTTTGATGGCTTTCTGACAATGGTTCCCCGCTACCACTAATATCCCTGGTTTGCTTTGCAAGGAGAATTGCCACTGCCACCCAGGCATTTAAGGCAATGTTCTAACTCCTAGTCCAAGCTCTTCTAAGCAGCTCCTGGCTGTGACTTGAGCATGAATGGAGAAAATAAAAGATTCATTTAAGCTCAAAATAAGGATGCTGAAGACCCTCTGAGATTATGTGTGTAAATTATATGCTTTAAAAAATACCTGCCGTGACAGAAAAATAGAATTTGCATCTAAAATAACACTTTCGAATGGTATTTTTTACAATTATGATTAATTAAGCTGCTTCTACCTAGTATTACCCAGAAAAAATAGGAAGAAATGGCAAAATATAAAACAAAACCCAAAATGCAAAAAGCAGGAGCAGTACTGTGCACAAATTCCATTTTGATGGGTATTCTACCTTCATGGTACCGGAAGCCCTTTTACCTCTCTGACTACAATTTCATCCAGCCACAAGATGGAACACCTAGGCCTTCCATGCTGAGGAGACAATGATTGCGAAGATGGCCAGGGCAGAAAAGGAGCTAGTGACAAACCTTCACAGCAGACTTGAAGGAGGCCTGCATTTTGGAGACCACCCCGCGGCCCGTCTGAGTTAGAATATACAGATTCAGAGACCACATGCCTTTAGTCTTTGTAGCCAGAACGTAACAGATTATTTTACATGTGTGTTGCTGGACAGTGGGTTAAACTGGCTAAACTTTTACATTGAGAACCCATATTCTGAGCTGCTATCTCAAAGAACGAACTAGTACATCATTACTTCCACTCAGTTTAACTGCCAAATTTCCTTTAAGTGAATTTCTGTGTATAGTCAATCCTCCGCATTCACAGATTCAGTATTTGTGAATTCATCTACTTGCTAAAATTTATCTGTAAACCCCAAATCAATACTCAGTGTGCTTTTACAGCCATTTGTGGACACGCCCAGAGCAGTGATGCACCCGTGCCTGGCTGAGGTCCCATAAGGCGACGCTCTGGCTTCCTGTTTCAGCTCTCTACTATCAGCAAGGGTCCTTTATGGGTCTATTTAGAACCACAGTTTTGCATTTTTGTGCTTTTGTTGGTTATTTCACTGCTTAAAATGGCTCCCAAATAGAGTGCTGAAGTGCTGTCTAGCATTTTTGAGTGCAAGAAGTCTTGGATGTGCCTTACAGAGCAAAGGTAAGTTTTACAGAGAAAATGGAAGTTTTGTTCAGGCATGAGTTACAGTGCTGTTGACCGTGAGTTCAACATTAAAGAATCAATAATCCAGATTAAACGAGGCATCCTTAAACAGAAACACACAAAAAACAAAGTTATGTGTTGATCAGTTAGTTGACTAGAAGCATGCAGGAACCTAACTCTGTATTTCCCCTAAGAGCAAGAGCTCTGTATTCTCTAATTCAGTGTCCACAGCAAATTTATAGAATGTAATCACGTAGTATAGAACGTAGTAAGAACTGACATAATTTGAAAACTCCAAGAAACATTTATGCTACCTAATTAGTAAAACAAGTATAGTATCTAAAACAAGAGGGTTTTTTTTCTGCAAAATATTGTTCCTCGGCTACGTCAATGGTCAAACATGTTTATATGTATTAAATCACAGCTTGGAAAGCCTTTGTTAGCCTTAGATAGTATTTCAAATCTGTTTGGTAACAATATAGAGGAGTAGTTAAGAGTATGGGTTTTGTCATTAGATAGATTTGGGTTCTTCCTCTTGATGGTTCTGTGAATGTCATCTTCTTGCTACTTGCTAGATGGACAAGTTGTTTCAGTTGCCTGAAGCTCGATTTTTCTTATACAGATAAAAGGGAATAGCAGTAGTTCCCATCTTGTAGGACTTCTGTAAGTCTTAAACAAGATGACACACAAAAATTAATAAACACACTTCCTGGCACATAGCAGTGCTCCCTACATGTTAGCTATTATTATTACTGTTTTCTGAGTCTGATTCAATGTAAGATTTGGAGGAAACTTGTCTCTGAACTGTTCCATGTGAAGTTTGTGGTTGGGATATTTGAGGAAATGAAGGAAGCACAGGATGATGACATAGAATGAGAAATTTTGAATCCTTTTCTGTTTATCAACCTTGCTGGGGTGGGCTATGCCCATATCTGTGTATATATCATTCGTTCAACAGATATTTGTTAGCACACAGAACTTTGGAATGGAAGGCTGCTAGATTACTTAGTAACATTTGTGTTAATTTTTGAAATCCATTGAGTTAGACCGGGTCAATCTACCTGCAGACCATATTTAGATAAGTTCCCTGAAGTGGAAACTACAGACTTCAACGATTCTTAGAGCAGAGATCATGTTGCTCTGTCCTCTGATCTCTCTTGGACATCTCAAATTAGTGTTCTGAGCCATGTGAGCACAAGGAATGGTTCCTGGCTTCTTCCTGCAGGCCCTGTGTGTGTGAGCACCCACGAGTGAGGAGCTACGAGGGGCTACACACTCAGCCCCACCCAGCAGAACCTGATGCACGCTCAGCAGCACAGTGGGGCACGCGAAGTGTGGAGGAAAATAAACTCACTAAAGCAGTGGTTCTCAGGTTCTCAGCCTGCTTTCTGACCCACCCTTCCCAAGGGATATGATAACGTACTGATCAGTACCAGCGACTCAGATGGGCATTAATTCTTAAGGAGGAGGCGGGAATTGTGTGTAGTGGGGTGTGGACAGGGGCGTCAGAATTTCTTTGAAGCAAATATAGTTTGAAAGAGTCCCAGAAGGCTGGGTGCCTTGGCTCATGCCTGTAATCCCAGTACTTTGGGAGGCTGTCGGGGGCGGATCACTTGAGGCCAGGAGTTAGAGACCAGCCTGGCCAGCAAGGCGAAACCCAATCTCTACCAAAAATACAAAAATTAGCTGTGCATGATGGCGCATGCCTGTAATCCCAGTTCCTCGAGAGACTGAGGCAGGAGAATCACTTGAACCTGGGAGGCAGGGGTTGCAGTGAGCTGAGATAGTGTCACTGCACTCCTGCCTGGGCAACAGATTCTGTCTCAAAAAAAAAAAAAAAAAAAAGTCCCAGAGGTGATTCCGACATCCTCCCTCACCACTCCCTTCGGCAGGGTGTGACGATTCCTTCTCACATTACTGTCTGGTGAGGGAGAAACTTACATGTTTCTTGTCATTTCACAAAATGTTTCGTTCTAATTCAATGCCCACGTGTGGTGTTTTTCTACCCCAGGATCTTACTTTATTGTTTAGAATGACTTGTTCTTAGTCATGCCTTTAAGTAGCTTAAGGGACATATCTTAGATTCACTCTCTGGAACACTACCTATTCCAAGTCGCCAGCCATGCATTCTAAACAGCAGGAATACTCCTCTATGAAAACATTCTGCCATTTCTGTTTAAGGCCTTCGATTTCTTCCATTAGTCAGTCTTTCTCTCTCTCTCTCTCTCTTTCTCTTTCTCTCTCTCTCTCTCCCCTAACTTAAATAACAAAAGAGCATTTTACTTTGCTTTTTCTTGTTTGTGGGAAAACACATCCTCTTTGGATTCTTTCCTGTTAAAAAAAAAAAGACTTTAAAAGGCAATAATACAGCTGAGAAGAGATTTATGCCAGCAGAAATCCAGTTGCTGTTTTGACCTCTTTGAATCTGCTTCTTATCAAGATGTCCTTTGTAATACCATATAGTTCCTTCATCTGTATTCTAGGAGCTGTTAAGACGTCTTTCCCACTACCCCTGAAAAACTTATCTCATTATTATCTATTTAAGCTATGCAAAACCAACGATTATCAGCCTCTTCTGCGTATTACTACTCATCAATAACGCTAGCTATTAAACTAATGATGAAAGGTTGCATATGACTCAAGAGGTCTGAAGAGAAACATGTAATAGAACAGCTCTATTTATAGCACCTAGAGTAATGGAACAATCTGGAGGAGAAAAAGGATAAAAGTTTGACCAGAATTTATATAGGAGAGTGAACTGCTGAACTGCAATTGATTTTTTTAAATCCATACAGCAAGTGAAGGTTCTGGGTGTTTTGATGCCATTGTGGAATATTTTGTATGTTCATGAGTTTTAGGAGGGAAAAATGCAAAATAATACTCTGTTTTCTATAACTTGGCACCCAAATGGACTGCAGATTTATTAAGGGACCTTGACCTTAGACAAGATGACTATTTATACAAGGATAGTGCTTTGTGGTGATGTCATGTTGGGATGCGTACTTAAAGTCATGTCTAGGTTTCACCTCTTATTAATGACAAAATTTATTGTGAAGTATTGATTTCCAGCCTATTATATTTCTTTTCAAAAAATACCATGCTGTCTATAAGTTAATGAAAAATGAGTCCTCTGAAGTATCAAAATTATTTTTAATATTAGCATGGCTATCCATGATATAAAACAGTTTTCGGGATGAGTTTTTCACTTGCTTATTTGCCGTACACTTGGCCTCTGCTCAAATTAACCTAAAAACAACTAGTTTAGAAAACCCATAACTCCCACACAATCATTCCTAAGTGTAAACACAAACAAACTGTGTCATTATTGCTACACCAAATGTTTTGAACTCTCACAGCACACAAAGAAGCAAGCCACTGAAACAGGAGGGTTCCCTGATACCCCTTGCAGGATGTGCGGCAGGGGCATGGCTTGCCTGTTTGGTCATCCTTGTTGCTCAAAACTCCTGACAGGAGGGGGAACACGCAGATGGGCAGGTGCAGGAGCCGGGGCGAGTACTTTGGGCTCCACCCCTGCAGTAGTGCCTAGGGGTGGGTGCCTGCGGCTCCATTGTTACAATGCTCTTTCAGCCTTGCCATCCTCAGACAACTTAATGTTAACCAGCAAAATGAACCCTCTGCCTTTTTGCAAGGGCAGAGGGCCAGTGTGACAGCTTTCTGTATCCCAAGGTCTTGCCCAGCGTCCCAGAAGAATCGGGTCACACACGGACTTGAAGGATGAATGCGGGGTTTTATTGAGTGGTGGAAGTGGCTCTCAGTGGGATGGATGGGGAGCCACAGCGGGGATGGAGTGGGAAGATGATCTTCCCCTGGAGTTTGGCCATTCAGCAGCTGAACTGCCCTCTGGCCACCCCTAGCTGAACTCCTCTCAGTGTTCAGAAATTCCTTCTCTTCTCTCTTTCTCTACCATGTTGTTCCACTGTTCACCTGCTTTTCTCCTCATCTCTTTGTCTGCTCGTCTGCTTATCTGCTCAGCTGCTTCTGCAGCCTGGGGTCTGGGATTTATATGGGTACAGGATAGGGGGATATGGCAGGCCAAAAGGCAACTTTTTGGGCACAGAAACAGAAATGCCTGTTCCTACTTAGGGCTAGAGGTCTCCTCCAAGCTTGAGGGTGGGGCCTTTGCCAGGGAACCGCCCTCTTCTAGCCAGTGTTTCCATCTCCTGTCCATTCATCACCAAATCCTTATTTAAGAGAATCCACTTACATTGTTTCTGAAGGTTATTTCATATACTGAGTAGTTCTTGTTGCTGTAAGAGCTGAAATTTTTATGCTGTGCTCTAACCCTAATTTTATCAAGAACAGAAGAACTACACAGCTTGTTTCTAAAACTACAAAAGATTACTTCTTTCAAATATTCTTGTCTATATTTTTCTGGTGTCATTGCTATCTTGGTAACAGTGATTATAAACACCTTCTGCGTGCAAAATATTGTGGGAGATGTACAATGTGAATATAAGGGCGCTATCCATCTCTCTACACATAATTTAATATTTTCATAATTATCTAATATTTATTCACTTTATGAAAACAGATTTCTTTGTACTGTCATGCTTATTATAGGTCTTGATTGCATTTCCAAAAGGGCCTGTCATTTGGCAGCTACAGTTTAATGCTTTTATTCACAATTTGTAGAAGACATGTAATAACTACTCATCACATCTTGGGATGTCATAAAGATGGGAAAGACAACAGATGTAAAAGATGGTGGAGCAAGATTCAAAAATACTTTGGTGTGTTGGAAAAAATGGCCTTAAACCCACAAAGATGAAGTTTAATGGGAAAAAATATAAGAGCATGAGAGTCATCTGTGAGCCTTCTTGGCCATGAAAGATAATCAAATATTGGACTGCGTATTTGTTCAGGTCCTCCAAGAAGTTGACATTGAGATGAAAGTAAATTTGCAAGGATTTTATTGGGGAAAATGTCTAAGAGAGAAAATGGAGAGGGAGCTGGGAAGAGATGGGCGAGTCATCCAGCCTTGATGCAAATCTGATTCCTAGTGAGGAGAGACAGGAAGGAAAGTTTGGTAAAAGCACCTTGGACTATCATGAAGTCTAATAAGTCCAGCCAGGCCACTAGTGTCTTTAAGCCAAAGTTGGCCTAAAGTTGAACGAGTTCTCAGGCTCTCAGTGACAGGCTGCCTTAAGGAGCCTGTGGCACTGGATCATTGTCTACAAACGGCTGTTGGGAGGCTTGGCTCTCTGTCCCAGTGTTATGGGTACAAATGAAACAATGCATTTCACAGTGTGGCAGCCGGGGTCAATAGTCAAGTAGTTGAAAGTCTGCAAGGTGCATTCTCAACATACACAGGAGCCAATGCCTATGTAATTTGGCTTTTCAAAACTCCATCCTAGTTTTGCTTAGAAAATATTTCAGAAAAAAATGTTTAAATAAATAATTCAAAACTATATAAATCTGAGATCCTAAAAATGCAATCCTGTTTCAGGATTTCTGGTTTCAAAACAGTTACTGTTCACTGAGAAGAGTTTTATGACAAAGAACGAAATTCCGTTCATTGATGGAGGGGTGTCCCAAGGGTGGAGGGGTGTCATGCATATATATTACTAGGGAATAATGATTGTTTCACATTCCTTTTATTTCAAGGATCTACAGTCATTCTCTTTTTGATGTCCAAACTGCCAACTTTTGCCAGTGGGAGCCCTGTTAAGGTTGGCTCCTGAGTCATTTTGACATACCTCATTGATCTTTGTTTTTAGTTTGTAGATATTTTTTAAAAAACCAATTTTATCGAAGTATTATTTACATGTACTGAAATGCACCCATTTTAAGTGTAAAGCTTGATGAGTTTCAACAACTATATCTCCCACATCACAGTCAAGAATAGCCATTGAAGTGAATATCGCACCCCCATATTCATTGCAGCATTATTCACCACAAGCAAGATATGGAAACAACCTAAATGTCCATCAAAGTATAAATGGATAAAGAAAACGTGGCATATATATATATATATATATTCACACAATGGAGTATTATTCAGACATAAAAAAGGAAGAAATGTTGCCATTTGTCACAACATAGATCAACTTGGAGGACGTTATTCTAAATGAAATAAGCAACACATATAAAGACACCGTGCACTCTCACTTATATGTGGAACCCATAGAAGTTGAACTCTGAAGCAGAGAGTAGGATGGTGCTTACCAGGGGATAGGGAGTGGGGGAAATCAAGGAGATGTTAGTTAAAGGGTACAAACTTTCAGTTGCAAGATGAATATGTTCTGGAAATCTAATATACAGCATGGATGGTGATGGATGTGTTAATTAATTTGATTGAGACAATCATTACACAATGTATATGTGTATCAAATCATCATGTTAAATACCTTGAATTTATTCAGTTTCTATATGCTGATTAAATATTTTTAAATTAAAAAATGAATAGCCATTGACAAAGTTGCCTGGTACCCCTTTGCAGTCTTTGTCCCTCAATCCCAGCCCTAGGCAATCACTGACATGTTTCCTTCCACTCTAAATTCCTTGTACCTATTCTAAAATTTTATATTAATAAATCACATAGAATATATTCTCTTTAATTGGTGCTTGCTTTGTAAAAACTTATTTTAATGCTTTAGAGATTAAACCGTATCATTTAAAGTTTTTAAAAAGTTTGTACTCTTTGACTAACATCTCCCTGATTCCCCCACTTCCCATCCCCTGGTAACCACCATCCTACTCTCTGCTTCAGAGTTCAACTTTTATGGGTTCCATATGTAAGTGAGAGTACACGGTGTCTTTACATGTGTTGCTTATTTCATTTAGAATAATGTCCTCCAGGTTGATCTATGTTGTGACAAACGGCAAAATTTCTTTCTTTTTTATGTCTGAATAATACTCCATTGCGTGAATATATATATGCCACATTTTCTTTATCCATTTATATTCATTAATGTGGTGGTAGCTTGCTCCTTTTTATTGCTTGGGAAATACTTTTTTCTATGGATAGATTATAATTTGTTTATTTTTTCACCTGTTGATGGACTTTTGAGTTGTTTCTAACTTAAGGCTATTTAAATCTGCTATGAACGTTCACATGAAGGTCTTTGTATGGATGTATGTCTTCATTTCTCTTTGAGTAAATACCAAGGGATGGAATTGTGAGTTATATAGTAATTATGTAAGAAAACTACCAGATGACTTCATAGAGAACTTGTGTCATTTTAGATTTTCTCTAACAATGTATGAGGGTTCCAGTTGTGGTACATCCTCACAAACACTGGTGTGCAGTGGTATCTCATTGTGGTTTTAATTTACATTTTCCTGATACTGATGATATTGGGAATCTTTAATGTGCTTACTGATCATTTGCGTACCTTCTGTTTTGAAGTGTCTATTCACATCTCTTTTTTGTCCCTTTTCCTTGTCTTCTTTCAAATGTAGTTGAATTTTTTTTATATATTCTGGATCTATATCTTCAGATATAGGTATTGCAAATATTGTTCCACTCGGTGGCTTGGTTTTCTACTTTTTTAACAATGTCTTTCAAAGAATAGAAGAATTCCATTTTGATGATGAAGTTCAGTTGATCAATTTCCATATTGTTCATGTTTTTGTGTCTTAAGAATTCTTTTCCTGCCCTCAAAATCTTGATGATTTTATCCAATGTTGTTTTCTAAAACTTTTATACTTTAAATGATACTTTTGTTCATTTCGTGAATGTTGTAAGGTAGTGTCAAGAATGATTTTTTTCCCATATAGATATCCAATTATTCTGGGATTAATATTAGCTCTAATTGTTATAACAGGACAGACCTAAGGCTGATTGCGAGACTTGTGAGGAATAGCCTCTGTCTCCTTAAAGGAAAGTTAGCAAAAACCAGGGCACCTGCCTTTGAGCATGTACCCACCTCCCCAGTTCCTCTTCAATAACAGGCGGTAAAGGAGAAGATCATTTATTGCCCAGTTGACCATACAGTTTGGTTAAAATATTTGCTATGTTTGCTGCTTCTGTCTTCTGAATGTTTATATTGCCCCAAAATTCAAATGCTGAAATCCTTATCCCCAAGATAATAGCGTTAGGAGATAGGACCCTTGGGACGTGTTTAGCTCATGGGGGCAGAGCTCTCATAAGAGGCCAGAGAGAGACCTCTCCTCCTTTCCACCAGAGGTTAAATTGAGAATGCTGTCTGTGAGGAAGTGGGTCAGTCACTGAATCTGCCATTATCTTGATCTTAGATTGCCCAGCTTCCAGACTGTTAGAAATGCATTTCTGTTATTTATAAGCCACCCAGTCTATGGTATTTTATTATAGCAGTCCCAGCAGACTAACACAGCTACCAATTCCTGTGAATTTCTCTCAAAACCCATTATTTGTCCCATGAGGCCCTTGTCCTTCATTTTCCAGAAAGCTACATCTCTGTCAGCATCCCATACTCATCACTAAAACTGTCAAACTCTGTGAAGGGCCTGAAATTTTACCCTCCTTGCAAACTAACAAATTAGCCTGCCACAGCTTCAAGAATGTTGGCAGAAGATATGAGTCTCCTGGATCAGAGACAAAGGACTTTATTACTCATGGCAATAGCAGAAGTCACAGTGTTGACATCTGCACTGTCTCTGTGAGCCCCAATTCCCACAGAACAATACTGGCACATGTAGTGCACTGTGGTACAAGAGAGAGTCCTGAGTTTAATGAAACTGGAGTTTTTATAATGGGCAGTAAGTGTGCCTGCCTCTTGCTCCTGAGAGAGGCACTAGCTCTATCTGCCATGGCTGTTGGCTATGCAAACATCTGTGAAAAAAAAAAGTCCAAAATAAATGCAGTCAATGTCTGTTTATAAGTCATCTGGAAATGTAGGAGAAAAATGGAAAATTGTTGCTCAGTACTCACAGCTCCCCATGTTGTTCTTTCCTGGCCTCATGGAGTTTCTTTCTATGAATCCCAATGGACTCACAGAGATCCTCTACAGATCTCTGTAGCGTCTTGTCTGCACAGCTCCCTACTCTCCAATTTTCTGGTCTGAAAATTTCAGTCATTTCAGCTTCCCCCTGAATTCTTGTCTCCATCTTCTCAATTTAATATGATTTCTGTGCTTTTGCTGGAGTTCCTCCTCACGGGCCCTCAATTCAGAAAGTGCTTCCAGGCAGAAAGCTGGGGGTGATTATAGGGCTAACCTTATCTATTTCCAGCCCTCAGGGATCCTGTTTCTGTGCTACCTCCTATACTGTCTGAAAACCAAACAGATAGCTCACAAATGTTGTCTGCTTTTTTATTGTTTACAGTGAGATTATGAGTCCAGTATCAATTATACAATTACCAATTCTACCCCAACATGGTAGAATCAGATATCGCCTTTTGTTTGTGTTTCAGAAATTTTGGGAGTGGTTGTTAAAAATCATTAGGCTTTAAGTTGTGTAGACACAAAACTAAAATTAATGACATACCTAAAATGGGGTAGAATAATATAGCAGTTACACTGAAGCAAAAATGCTTCCTTTTCTATGTGTGCTTTTGTGTAACAGACTGCAGTCGAAAGGTGCCCTTCGGGGAGCGAACTGGGTCAGTCTGTCTGCACCGAAGCCAGTAAGGTGAATGAAGAGTCACTAGAAAAGCATTACGGAAGCCCTTCTTTGAAAATACAACTCATTTTTAAACCTTTGAGGAAATGTCAGATTGACTTCTTTCATGTGTTCATCTACTTCCTAGTAAATGTTTTGGTCTTGAGGAGAAGAACGTCTTGGTTGGACACCGTGGCTCATGCCTATAATCTCAGCACTTGGGGAGGCTGAGGCAGGAGGATCACTTGAGCTCAGGAGTTCAAAACCAACCTGATCAACATCATGGCACTCCATCTCTGCAAAAAAAATTTTAAAACTAAAAGATTAGCTGACATGGTGGCACACACTTATAGTCCCAGCTACTCAGGAGGCTGAAGCTCGAGCATCACTTGAACCCAGGAGCTCGAAACCAATCCTGGTCGACACAGTGAGACCTCATCTCTATCAAAAAAATTTTAAAAATAAAAAATTAGCCAGGCATGGTGGTGAGCACCTGTAGTCTCAGCTACTCAGGAGGCTGAGGCAGGAGAATCACTTGAGCACAGGGATTTGAGGCTGCAATGAACCATGATGGTACCGCTACACTCCAGCCTAGGTGACAGAGTGAAACTCCATCTTTAAAATACAAATAAATAAATAAATGAAATTTTAAAAGGAGTATGTATTTCTTCCTTACTAAGTCAGGACTTTCCATCTTTATTAACTATAAAATTAGTTAATAAATAAACTTTTTTGTTGTTGTTGTTGTTTTGAGACGGAGTCTCACCCTGTCGCCCAGGCTGGAGTGCAGTGGTGCCATCTCGGCTCACTGCAAGCTCTGCCTCCCAGGTTCATGCCATTCTCCCGCCTCAGCCTCCCGAGTAGCTGGGACTACAGGCGCCCGCCACCATGCCTGGCTAATTTTGTGTATTTTTAGTAGAGATGGGGTTTCAACGTGTTAGCCCAGATGGTCTTGATCTCCTGACCTTGTGATCCGCAAGCCTCGGTCTCCCAAAGTGCTGGGATTACAGGTGTGAGCCACCGTGCCCAGCCAATAAATAAACTTATTAATAAATAGTTAAGAAAGTTATTAATAGTTAACAAAGTAACAAAAAAGTTAATGGTTGGTTTATGGCATAGTCTCACTTATTTTGACAGTTAACTCAGGACACAATTAGTAGAGTGGGAAAAATCAAGGGAAGGGTCTGTCATTTATTTTACCAAGTCTTTTTTCCCAAAATCAACCAAACGCCAGCATAGTTAGGGTGGCATGGCTCATTTCCCACGTCTTCTCATCTTTAGTGTTTCATGCATCTTCCTCTTTTATTTCCACTACAACAATGGTGCATCATTTAAATGTTTGCATTATATGATCTTATAAAACCAATTAATAGAATTATAACTGTTATAAATATATTCGCCCAAAATGGATTTAAGCTGATACAAAGGCCTTTATTATTCATTGACTAGATGACTGAATTTTTCAGACCACTCTAATAGTCCATTTTACCATAGTTAACAAAACACTGCTATACATTGTCCTTTTAGTATCACTGTCAGTTAATGTCAGAAAATTAATAGAGATTTTAAAATCATCCTTATTTTAATAGATGATTTTAACAGAAAATTAACAGAGATTTTAAAAATCATCCTTATAAGGTATTATGACTGACAAATAGAGCACAATAACTCTACCAAAGGAAAATCCAGAAGTTGTTTCTCAACCTCTAACCTAAGCTACTCTGCCCACCCATGTGTTAATCACCTTCCTGACAAATGAAGCGAATCCAGCCATGTCCATGTCACTCCACAGCTTGAAGGCTTCTGATGGTTCCCTGAGCCCTGATGGATAAACTAAAACATTTTGGAGAACACAAGGCCCACTACAATTTCAAACTAGTTCTAACCTTCCACACCATTCTCTGCTGTTGTCTCACCTTAGAAGTCTATTACTCTGAAATCACTTTATCAGGTCAGAAGGGCTTTTCACAATTCCATGCCTGCTCTCAGGCCATTGCATCTGTCTACAACCCCCCTCTGAATAACTCTGCCTGCTCTGGCCAGCATTGTGTGGTTTTTCCTTCTCACGTCTTTCACACCTCTGTGCCAGTGGAATGTACTCGGAACACATCCCTGGCATGTTCTTTGTTTTAACCAGCTGGTGCAAGAAGAGTCTGGTTAAGAAAATTCTCCAAATTTTGATGCTTTAATCTGCTGTCATGTTCAATAATAAGTCCAATCTCATTCCCTGAATTTCTACTCTAAACATCCTTGTAAATCCTCTGGTGTGATTACATAGATCATGTGAATGTCCCCTAGGCCCTAGCAGACCCCGGCAGAGAGGATCGTGATTTTATGTTCTGGAGCAGGGCTGTCCAATACAACTTGCTGCAATGATGGGAATTCTTCTGCACTGTCAAGTATGATAGCCACAGGCCACATAGGGCCATTGAGTGTTTGAAGTATAGCTAGTATGATGGAGGAACTGAATTTTTAATTTTTTTTTTTTTTAGTCTAAATATACTTTAAGTAGCTACATGTGACCAGTGGTTACCACACTGAACAGTGCAATTCTGGAATTTTCATAGGCCTATAGACCAATTCATAGGACTATTATCCCAGGGATAGTTGATAGAAAAAAAAAGGAATAAAAGGAATAATAATGAAAGAAGACAACGAGTCATAAAAATTAAAGGACTAACAGAGTAATATGATTGGGAGAATTATTTTCTTTTTCTAATCTTTCAGGGTGTTCATATTGTATTTTAAAGGCTCTATAGCCTTTCTTTACTATGCAAGTTCTGTTGCTCTAAAACAAGAGTCTTAATTTTATATAATAATTTTCTTATGCCTCTATATGTGTCTTTCAAGGAGAGAACATGCATTAAATTATAGTGGACTTGTGGTTGAACTCCTCGGTAAAATGCTAGACAAGAAGATCATTTTAGAGGAATATGTGAAAACAGAAATCCTGCCTGAATGAATTGTTAGCATTTGTTATCATTATAATAAGGAAGGTAATTCAGTGTGGAAGTTAAAGCACAATGTGGGTGTCCAATAGACCTTGGTTAAGTTATTTAATCTATGTTTCACAACTTCCTATTTTGTCAAATAGTATGCACCCCAGTAAGAGAATTTATATGAAACCTTTAGCTTAGTGTCTGGCACTGAATAAAATATGTAAATGTCATTTGATAGTATTACTATCACATGAGTATTACTCTGATCATGATTATTATATTATCATTTTATTAGTATTCTGATTGATAGAGAATCTTAGTTGACAAAGTACTTTCAGAACGTAATCTCATTTGACCCTCTGAGCAGCCCTCAAAGGCAGGCAGATAATCCCACTTTATAAAGGAAAACAGAGGTTGTGAGACTTTAAGAAACTTACCAAGTACCAAATGATTGAAGCTATCTAGCGATGCCATAACCCATATGCAGCCCACTACACCATGTTGACATTGCTTTTGGTAATCACCTTGCTGCCTTTTTAGCTACGCTAGTCAATTCATTTTCTTCATCTCCAAATGCTTAATCTAACTTGGGTTTTTGCAACCATCCCTGCTTCCCAGGAATGCCCTCCCCTAGAGTTGCCTCTCTTCCCAGCCACACGCAGCTACTTTGTTTTTAATTTTTCTTATGTGTTAGGTGAGCAATGCTTCATAATATGCAGTAGTGGCTTGTGTAACCATTGGCAAATAAATTTTTCAAACTACTCTTATCCATAGCCAAGAGCAAACACTTAAGATTTATCTCTGAAAAGCCAGGCCAGCATTTAAATCTGGAGTTCAACAAATACGTCTTTGTTTCAGTTGATCTTGACATCAGTTATAAAAGTTCTTAGGCATCTGCCAAGAGTCTTTGCCATATTGTACCTTACAAGTAAGAGACAAAGGGCTTTGGAGTAATTAAACAAAGCGCAATTCTGCATTTTGTTTACTCAAGACTCTATCCTGTATTTTTCATGCCAGCAATACTTAAATGGAAGTTAGTTGAAAGGTGGCCTACATGAGGCTTAGAGAGTTAGACTCCCAGTCCATACTCAAAAAAGTGTTTCTGCCAGTGCATATTAGGGGATATTAAGATATTTCTCTTCTTAATTAGGCAGCATACAATGATGTGGTAGAATAAATGTAGAACTTGATGACCAGGCCGGGCACAGTGATTCATGCCTGTAATCCCAGCTCTTTGGGAGGCTGAGGCGGGCAGATCACCTGCAGTCAGGAATTCAAAACCATCCTGGCCAACGTGTGAAACCCCTTCTCTACTAAAAGAACAAAAATTAGCTGGGCGTGGTGGCACGCGCCTGTAGTCTCAGCTATTTGGGAGACTGAGGCAGAAGAATCACTTGAATCCAGGAGACGGAGGTTGCAGTGAGCTGAGATAGTGCCACTGCACTCCAGCCTGGGAGACAGAGTGAGACTCTGTTTCAAAAAAAAAAGAAGTTGATGACCACATTCATTCCACCTCATCAGATCAAATATGAAGATATGGCCCAATCAACATGGCATCCTTCATATCCAAAGGCAATATGAGTGTCTTCATCCTCTGTAATATTTTCCCATCCACACATCCAGCCTGCTGGGCATGGGGTCACTAGGCATGAACACTTAGCAAAGAACTCACATGGGCAAACACAACAAGGTTGCAAGAAAAACAGGGTGGAGAAGCAAAGCATAGTATAGGACCCTAGCGGCCCTCTGTGCATTTTAACTTCTGATTGATAATTGTGAGCTAGAGTTCGAATCTGCAGGATGGCTATACAATCCTAAGCAACTCAACTTCTCTGTCTGTTTCACCACCTGCAAAACGAAGAGGTTAGGGGAAGAATTTACACCACAGAATCAAGTAACAGTGCTGCTAAAACCCCCTGCAGCAATAATACTCTAGGATATTATATCATGAAGTTTTTCATGAAGAGTAAAAGGCAATCCTTTTACTCTTCTCTGAGTTCTTTCCAGAAAATCGTTCAGTATTACAGATCTTTCTTTGGTATCCCATCAAGAGGCTTCTTCCATGTGGCAGGAAGACGTTTCCTCTGAAGCAGGGCAAACTCTGAAGGCCACCAGCAGTCCCACTGAGAGATTTCGAGAGATCACAGTCCCATGCAGAGAAGAGTCGCCAGTAATGACGTGGTGAGCACATTTTGACCCAAAGCTGACAACATATGGCCTCTGCTCCCCAGCTGATTTCCTGAGCTGTCCTAAGTGTCTTTACCAAAACACTCCTTGTTCCATCATTTGTGAAGCCCACCTAAGGGTCATTTATAACTGATTCTGTCGCATCCATAATAAGCTGCCTAGATGTATTAAGACTCTTAAGAAACGTTTCCAAATTATGTGTTAAAGTAATATGTGGTGTGATTGTCTTGTATATCAGCCTTGTGTATACTGGGAATATTTATCTCACTAAAGCAACACTGCTCTTGCAACGTTGATTTACGGTAATGTTCCTACTTGCAAAACAAAACACCTTGAATCCGATTTTAAAACAAATCGCACACATTTCAGTCAGCCATGATTTTGGTAAATGCAGTGAATGTTAAAAGACAAAACACATAACAGGTGACCTGCTTATTTGGGAGGGTTTCATCTTGCTGATTGTCAATATTGTCGGCTATGTTTTTCGCTACCTAGAGCACACAATCTCAATGTTAAACCTGACCTAAATTGTTTTCCATTTCTTAAGATGCAGTCATTTGTTTTGAAATAAAATGAAGTCGTGTATTCTTGGTGAATTTTCTTAACAATAATTAATGACGTTTTCTTGTTATATTTTTGCGATAACCCAGACTCTGATGTTTTCTAGTCACTAAGAAGGGAAAATCCTTTCTGTGACACACATACTTTAACAAGTAACCAGCTGAGTTATTATGAGAATTTAAGTGCTACCTGATAAAATCAGTATGTCCTGGAAAAGAAAGACAGAAGTAGGAACCAGTCCACGAAAGTGCACCTGAAAATATGATATATAGACTCATCTAGAGGAGAAAAGGGACACAGAGATTTTCAAGGATGCATCTGGAGTAGTTTTCCTTCTGGCCCAGTGTGCAAAATGTAAAGAACTCTTGTATCTTAATGACAGATAGGGTTTTCTAGCCACCAATATGATATTCGCCAGAGATAAGACCTGCATTATTCTCTAAAGGAGCTAGAATGGGAGCTCCCTCTCTTCCTGGACCAGGAATACCAACACTGTCTTCATACTTGACCATAGCATTCCTGACACAAAGTGTGTGTCCTAAGTCATACTTCCAGTAGTGATGATAGATTTGCATTCATTTATTTTTGCCCTCTTATTTCTTCTTTGTAACAAATGATACAAATTTATGAAGAGGTTGCAGCTCCCAGTGCCCTCTGTCATTCTCAAGTAGTACAAAGCTTAAGCTGCAAAACAAGATAGAGCTGGTGCTGTTGGAATTCCCAGTAACTTGTTCTAACAAAGTCAGGTGTTCCAGGGAGTTGGGAAGCAAAACTCAAGTTCTATTGAAACACAGGGTTGATGGTAAATGTATCCTAAGGCAATTGACCCATGTCACTCTTGGGCAAAGCAACACAAAAGCCAGCGAATGCTCTTTGGTTCAGATTTCAGAACTGAAGCTAGAATCTCAACAATTCTAGCTTTTATAAAATTATCAAAGATGAGAATACTACCTTTTTTTCTTATATTTACTAATAGCTTGCATACCTTTGTTTTAATTGAATTTTCTGGGCGTTTTACCTTTTCCAGACCCTAGCATCTTTCCATCTAATCTAGATTCCACAGGCACCAATGACAGTATGAAATTTTGCTGCTGAAAGTGGCCTCCATGTCTCTATCTTATCCTTGCACAAAAGAAGGGTGGATCATTCTCATTTCTGTTTCTTCAACTGATATTTTAAAGTAAGTCTAGAAAATAAGTCAGACTTGTAGCAGTGTAGCTTTAAAAACCCTTTGAATTACTTCCAGACTTGTGAAGATACTGAGGTCAAAATTACAGGATATTCTTACTTCCTAAGCATAATTACAGATTACCTTACACTCAAACATAATAAATGAAGATAAATGAGTTGAAATTAATATAGTGAATTCATTTTAATTGCAATTGGTATAATTATTAGATTATATCACCATGTAATATAAATTTAATGGAAGTAAACTTTTAAATTTTATTTATGCACTTACAAGTAATTAAATATGAATGTACTATGTGACTATAAGAGAATAATTAGTTTTTCAAGTGAATTAATCAAGGGTGTTTTTAAAATGTTCTCTGTAGTTTACAATAGAAAAAAGATTATAAGTCCATATTATTACAGTATAACAGGCAAATGAATAGCTGAAAACGGTAGGTGATGGAGAGGATGCAGTGAGAAGCAATTCTCACCTGGCCTGGCCCAGCTCACTCCCTCGCTCCTCCACCAGAAGGCTTCTCTGCTTTCCTCCACCACAGTTCCTCCCACCATAGCTCTCTCAAATGATGAGAGAAAGGACCCCTTTCCCTCCTCAAACTGTTCCATCAGTGGGTTCATTCTTCCTTACATACCAGTTTCATATAACTTATGTACTGGATATTGTCTTAGGAAGACCACTAACCTCAAGGGGCTGGGCGTGGTGTCTCAGGCCTGTAATCCCAGCACTTTGGGAGGCCGAGGAGGGCGGATCACCTGAGGTCAGGAGTTCAAGACCAGAATGGCCAACATGCCGAAATCCTGTCTCTACTAAAAATACAAACAAAATTAGCCAACGTGGTAGTGGGCACCTATAATCCCAGCTACTTGGGAGGCTGAGGCAGAAGAACTGCTCGAACCTAGGAGGCGGAAGTTGCAGTGAGCCAAGGTTGTACCATAGCACTCCAGCCTGGGCAACAAGAATGAAACTTCATCTCGGAAAAAAAAAAAAAAGGAGGACCCCTAACCTCAAGGATTGAAGGACGACTGATGAGGCAAAAATGTAAAAAGTCAACGAGGTACTAGGAGCTCGGGACACCAGAGTCATAAAGCACCAACAGCAACACTGACAGAATGCTTGATGCCTGCCATATAAGGCTATTGAAATTAGGTTTGATCTCAGAGTCTGGGACAGATCTCAGCCTGCCAATCTGAGTAACGCTGGTGTGGCTGCCAGGCTGCAGGGCAGAGAATCAAGTAGGTAATTTCAGGTCCATAGGCTTGTGCAAGTCAGAGGTGTGTCTACAAAGGGGAATTAGCAATGCAGGGCAGCAGCTTACTGACTTCCAAATGGACGACAACATTCTAGAAAAGGTGTGACTTAGCTGAATTCTGAAGACAGCTTCCTCCTTTGTGGGTATGTACTCAGCTTGGGCCCCAACTTCTATAGGCTTTGAGCAACAATCCCAGCAGCTAAAGAGCTCCTCCAAATCCACACAGCTGCCTCTGCAGGGTGCGGCCCTGTGGTTAGACCTGTGTGTGACTGCACTGCCCTGGCCCCTTAACTCTGCCCATCCACTGAGATATTAAGCTTCTGCTGGTGGATAAAGGCAAGCACAAACTGGCCTCTTCTAGGCAGTCCCTCTTGATCTCTGCCCGTTTGCTCTAAACCTGGTCATTTTTGCTCAGTTTTCCTTTAGTTCTCAGAACCTCAGTCTTGATCTCTGTTTCCAGTTCCTACCGTTCACCAAGCCATCAGATTTCTCTGAGGCTTCGTGGACCACAGGTTTCAACTCCTGTTGACTCGTTCACCTCCTAATTTTAACGCTTCTGGTGCTTGGGGAAGAGAAACTGTGTTGCAGTCCCCACCTTATAGAAAGGCACCATTGAACTCTAGCTCCCCCTCATACCCTTCACCCTTGTCCTTTTCCCCTTCCCAGCTTCATAGCCCAGGACACTCATCTGCTTACAGAACAAAGACCACCATATGGCAGATGCACCAGAAAGCAATAACTTAACTGAGGCATAGCCCGAGAATGACCCTGTGGTCTAAGGAGAGTGTGTGTTTAGAGTCCCAAGCTAAAGAATCTGGGAGCAGCCAATCTGGAGTTTCACTCCTTATCCATGAAGGACATCTGGACCCAAGGCCCATCCTTTGAACCAGAGGCTCTACAGGGGATAGAGGCCCTTGGTGCTGGGTTAAATGGAGATTGCTAGGTGGAAGGTGCTAAGTGAAAATGTTATACCAACATCAGGCTTTTTACCATCGGTAGTGGTTTTCCTGTCCAGTCTGTTGTCACTGCACTGTTCCTGTCTGTAAGTTCCCCAGTAAACCTTATATCTTGTTCACTCTCTCCAGGTCTCTTCTTCAACCTCTCAAACTTGTGCCATCCTTATCGGAGTCAATAGGGGTCCAGCATAACAACCACTTAAACACAGAGTGGGGAGTAGAGGGGGGTGCACCCTTGACTGTGGGCTCCTTGAGACCAGTCACTATGGTTTTTCGTGTTTTGTTTTGAATCCCCAGCACTTAGCACAGGGCCAGCAAAAATGGGCACAGACTAGAATGTTTCTATTCATTATAACCCCATGATAAAGCACAATCATTTTAGTCAGTTTCACACGAGGTTCCCTACTATTGAGATGAAAACATTATGCACAGCTGGTCTCGGTAGCGCACTCCTGTAATCCTAGCAACTCAGGAGCTGAAGTGGGAGGATCGCGTGAGGCCAGAAGTTCAAGACCAGCCTGGGCAATATAGCAAGATCCAATCTCTAAAAATAAAAATAAATTATCTAGGCATAGTGATGCATACCTGTAGTCCTAGTTACTGGAGAGGCTGAAGTGGGAGGATCACTTGAGCCCAGGAGTTCAAGGCTGCAGTGAGCTATAGTTGCACCACTGCACTTCAGCCTGGGCAACAGAGACCCCATCTCTAAAGAAAAAAAAATTAGGTAACCTGTTCCTCCACCTGTCGACCCAACCAAACCAAGATATTAGCAGTCCTATGCAGAAATGACAAAGAAGGTTGTAAAAATCCCTGTTCGTTCTCAGCCCATCAGCCACCTTGAAATTTTTGGAAAGGTTAAATTAAGGTAGAAGAGTGAGGAGGGCAGGTCTGTTCTTGGGGTGAGCAGTCCTCTCACCCCAAGCCAGATAAAAGGCCCCCAGGACTCCAGTGCCACAAGAGAACCAGAGAACTTGGCATATATTTTCTGGACTTTGGAGGCCCCAGGAAATGGTGCCTAATTCTCTTCTGGGAACATAAAGGCAAAAGGCTCTGCCTTGGTCTACCTTCCGTGATGAGAGAACAGAAAGAGATACTGCAAGGAAACCCATCCTGTTGATGGCAGTGGGCACAGGTCCCTTAGTTCCAAACTGCACATGGACCCCCAAAGAGGAGGTCACCTTGAGAACTGCCTGTTGGGATCTGGATGGAGGAGGCCACCACATACCCAGGACTGAGAAAGAAGCCCAGCAACGTGCCCTCCTGGAGAAGAATCAGCATTGAGAATTTACCGTACCTGGAGGGCGCCCATATGGAGCTCATGTGACCCGCTAGCTCAGCATCTAAGACATTTTCTCTTTCTGCAGCCCCTGAGGAAGCCAGGGTGATCTAACAAGAGCAGGGTAGGGGAAAAAGGGAACACCCAAGAGCAAGAAAACCTGGAATCTTGGATCAAATGTGAAGCTTTTTATAATTACAGTGGACTGGATATTTCAATTACGAAAATGAGGTTGTTCTTAGGACCAAATGTGACAAGATTACTTTTAATTAGCTATGTGATCCAAAGAACCGTGGTGCTTGGGTTTTCATCCAGGGTGAGGAACAAATGGTTCACAGGGAGGGTTTTAAGACAAAATGTTGAACAAGAGAGTGAAGCTGCTTTCTGTTTGCATGCAGTTGAATTCAGCTGATATCAACGTGGCTGATGAATAAATAATGAATCGATGAGCAAATGAATAAATGCAAACAAGGAAATAATTGCAAATTTAGTATTATTACTCTTATTACTCAGTTTGACTCACACATTAGGTATAAGTTAAGCTTTTTAAATTTTATATTATTTTATTTAATTTTATTTATTTATTTATTTATTTATTTATTTATTTATTTTTATTTTTTTGAGATGAGAGATCTTGCTCTTGCTGCCCAGGCCTCGGAGTGCAGTTGGCCAATCTGGCCTCACTGCACCTCCTGCGCTCCGTGACCTCCAGTGATTTCCTGCCCTCAGCCTGCTCCCAAGGTAGCGGACTAACATAGGCATTGTGCCACTACGCACCGGCTAATTTTGTATTTTAGTACAGACAGGTTTTCACCATGTTGGCCGGGCTGGTGAGGAGCTCCTGACCTCAGGTGATCCACCTTCCTCTGCCTCCCAAAGTGCTGGGATTATAGGCGTGAGCCACCGCACCCAGCCAAGTTAAGCTTTTAAAATCTAGTTATCTGGTTTACCCTTCTTGTTCCCCTTTATCTCTGCTCTTAAACAGGTAAAAATTCTGGTCATTTTTTTTTTTTTTTACCATTCTGAGCAAATACTCTTTTCCTCAGTTACCAGTTCCTCTGGCTTCTGCTTTCATATTTTTCTGAGTAATTTTACTTTTTTCCTGTGCTCACAGTTTAGGACAGCTCTACCAAACAGGCACTTTTCCTTTTTTCATTTTGAAAACTTTCTTACTTTGACACTCTATGGGTGCAGCTAAGAGCAATTTCCCTTTCTGTTTTTTTTTTTTTATATTCCATACCTTTCTTCCAAACTAAAAATCCAGATTTCCAAGGTACATTGAACACTTGGGACCCAGAGGGACTGAAACTATTGTCAACTCAGATATGATTCAGGAAAAAGGTTATGTATATTCTTTGGAGTCTCCTTCTATTCTCTGCCATCATTTTGGTTCCATATGATGGTCATCTGCTCTCTGCTAGTTTACCACCTGTGGTCTTCCCAGGGAGCCCTGGGCACATTTAATTAAGTCCTTACTTGCTCAGCATGCAGTCTCTTCTGAGGGTAGAGGTGGGTGGAGTAAGGATTAAGGAGATGGGCAGGATATGAGTACCACAGTGGATGAAGAGATAAAAGAATTTGGGGACTACATTTCTGTAGAACATGGTGGGTGTAATTAACTAACCATCAGAGTAGTTTCAGTACTCTGTACTTTGAGTCCTTGTTCTACAATTCAAATTAGTATATTCCATTTTTATGCTAATTCACTGTTGTACTACTACTCTACTTCCAGGATTATTTACTTTTGTGCTACTGTACATAACTGCCACATTTTAAAGTTCATTGCAGCTTATTAATATTAAATGACGTGATTTGAAAGCATTTGCTTTCTCCGGCCAGTGAACACAGAGTACTCTTAAGATGCATTAAAATATGGATTGGTCAGTGTTTAACAAACCTTATTGAGTGGTTTTTGTGATTTAATAGTCAGCTTCCCGGACTCTTAGCTTGGCTGGCAACATGACAGTGCTGTAACCATTGCTTTAGAAACTGAAGAGGAGGATTTCCCTTCAACAGTCACCAAGTAATAAATAGCAGGGTTACAGCTAAGGGAAGAGGCTACCTAGTTGTTATTATTGGTTGTCAGATTCAAAGCAATCTCACTGTTCCTTTTATCTGAGTACAGCCAGTGATCAGACCTCATTGTATAAGACACTGTCCTTACGCCTTCATTATCTTTGCGTTAGAGCTGGGCTAGCCAACCAAGTTTCTCTCCCAGGGATAATTTATCTTGCAGATGACACATTAAATAGAACCATGCAATCAAAGTTTGAATTCCAGCCTTGTGCTGCCTTGGTTGGTCAGGCCAAATTAATAATCGAACTTGGTGCCCTTGAACGAGCTCCTTGCTATATACAGTTAGCTGGCCAAACCACTTCCCCTCCCCCGACACTCCACCTCCTCATGGATGAAAACTTCTGGTAGAAAAACAAACTCACAAAGGAGAAAAGTACCAGGTGCATGAGACATGGGGATGACTAGAAAGGGAACGTGCAGCTTTATGTTTCTTCTTTTTTTTTTTTTTTGAGACAGAGTCTCACTCGGTTGTCCAGGCTGGAGTGTAATGGCGCGATTTCAGCTCACTGCAACCTCTGCCTCCCAGGTTCAAGCAATTCTCCTGCCTCAGCCTCCCAAGTAGCTGGGATTACAGGTGCACGCCACCATGCCCAGCTAATTTTTTTTTTTTTTTTTTTTTTTGG